>NC_088408.1:24659301-24929301 GCF_034236695.1 Oncorhynchus nerka
TCCGACTTGGTAACAGAATTACGAGTTTTAATCAAACTTGATATCAGTAAATAAAACACAAAAAATTATATAAATAATTAGCAGGTTTACCTGTAATTGTTGTGGGTTTTTGGTAACGGAATTACAAGGCAATGTTTATTAAACTTACAGAAGGCAAATAATTAAATAATATAAAAGTGTTGCTCTTAGTTGTGTTTTGATGTATTTCTAATACCTTTTAAGACTTTTCTGGTAGATGTTTTCTAAGACCCCTTTTCCATCTACTTTCCATCTTATTTCAAAATTTTTGGGATGGAAAATGGTTAAAATGTATACAGTGCATTAGGATTCAGACCCCATTTTGTTATGTTACATCCTTATTCTAAAACTGATTAAATTGTTTTTTCCCCCATCAATTTACACACACCACCCCATAATGACTAAGCAAAAAACATTAGACATTCTTGCAAATGTTTAAAAAAAAATAATAATGAAATCACATTTACATAAGTATTCAGACCCTTTACTATGTACTTTGTTGAAGCAATATTGGCAGCGATTAAAGCCTCAAGTTTTCTTGGGTTTGATGCTACAAGCTTGGCACACCTGTATTTGTGGAGTTTCTTCCATTCCTCTCTGCAGATCCTCTCAAGCTCTGTCAGGTTGGATGGGGAGGATCTCTGAGCTGCTATTTTCAGGTCTATCCAGATATGTTAAAATCGGGTTCAAGTCCGGGCTCTGGCTGGGTCACTCAAGGACATTGAGACTTGTGCCGAAGCCACTCTTGTGTTGTCTTGGTTGTGTGCTTAGGGTCATTGTCCTAAGGTACTGAACACTCTGGAGCAGGTTTTCATCTCTGTACTTTGCTCAGTTCACCTTTCCCTCGATCCTGACTAGTCTCCAAGTCCCTGCTACTGAAAAACATCCCCACAACATGATGCTTCCACCACCATGCTTCACCGTAGGGATGGTGCCAGGTTTCCTTTAGACATGACGCTTGGCATTCAGGCCAAAGATTTCAATCTAGTTTCTCATGGTCAGAGTCATTTAGGTGCCTTTTGGCAAACTCCAAGCAGGCTATCATGTGCCTTTCATTGAGGAGCGGCCTCCGCCTAGCCACTACCACAAAGGCCTGATAGAGATGGGAGAACCTGCAGCACCATCCAGAAAGACAACCATCTCCACAGAGGAACTCTGGAGCTCTGTCAGAGTGACCATCAGGTTCTTGGTCACCTCCCTGACTAAAGCCCTTCTCCCCCAATTGCTCAGTTTAGCCAGGCAGCCAGTTCCAGGAAGAGTCTTGTAGGTTCCAAACTTCCATTTAAGAATGGAGGCCACTGTGTTCTTGGGGACATTCAATGCGGCAGACAAGTTTTGGTACCCTTCCTCAGATCTGTGCCTCGACACAGTCCTGTCTCAGAGCTCTACGGACAATTTCTTCGACCTCATGGTTTGGTTTCTGCTCTGACATGCACTGTGGGACATTATACAATGTGCATTCTTCCTACTTCCACTCATGCTACAACCAGAACTGCAGCTGCAATGAATGAGTATAGTAAAGTTAATTTATTAGCAGCTTGTGTCTAATATCAAAGAATATTTCACTCTCTCTGGTCATAGGAGAAACAACATGAATTGGTGCATGAGGCAGAAATAATGCAGTGACTTGAGTTTCACCATCAGCTGGAAGACTATGTCCACTTTTCTCAGTGGAGGGAGTCAGGTGAGAGGCAACCTCAACGCTTCTCCACTCCACGGTACTTACACCCATGAAATTGGAAGAACTCTGTGCGCTTCGTGTGTGTTTCTTACATGCATTTGGTTCATCACCCCTGAGATAATGCTAACTGAGCTAATGGTTTTAGTGCGACTCCTTATAGCCATTAGACATGGGCCAGCAACATTCACACAAAGAAACCATGTGTCTCTACCCCTAGTGAAAACCAAACAGACGAAGACTTCCTTACTTCTGTTTACCCAGCCCTTCCCCTGCACCTTCCAGACCCCCTGTTCGGGACACACCAAACCTGTTACACACGCGCTTGCACACTGCACACCCAAACTCTGTGTGAGTGGTAAAATGTGACTAGAACAAGTAGAGAGTGTGAGTGAGGTGGGCAGGGGGGGTTGGTGTTATCTTCAGCCCAGATTATGTTCAACCTGATCTGTGTAAATTCTCTCTAATTACGGGCCTAAAGCCTCAGAGTTGGTACTGTTTCTCCAGTTGTGTGTGCATGTCTCAGTCTGTGTGTCTATGTGTGTCTGTGTGTGTGTGTGTTTAAGGATTAGACTGGGTATTAGTTCTGTGAGCTCTTCCTTTCCTGCCAGAACAGCAACACAGTGAACCAGTGGCTCAATAAGGACAAAGACCAGGCCTACATTTTTTAGCAAATGTATTGAAAATGAAAGAGAAATATCTAATTTACATAAGTATTCACACCCCTGAGTCAATACATGTTAGAATCACGTTTGGCAGCGATTACAGCTGTGAGTCGTTCTGGGCAAGTCTCTAAGAGCTGATCACACCTGAATTGTACAATATTTGCGCATTATTCTTTAAAAACTTCTTCAAAATCTGTCAAGTTGTTTGTTCAAGCCAATGTAAGTCAAAAACTAACTAGGCCACTCAGGAACATTCAATGTCTTGGTAAGCAACTCCAGTGTACACTACCGGTCATCTACTAATTAAGGGTTTGTCTTTATTTTTAAGATTTGATACATTGTATAATAATAGCGAAGACATCAAAACTATTAAATAACACATATGGAATCATGTAGTAACCAAATAAAGTGTTAAACAAATCAAAATATATTTTATATGAGATTCTTCAAAATAGCCACCCTTTGCCTTGATGACAGCTTTGCACACTCTTGGCATTCTCTCAACCAGCTCCATGAGGTAGTCACCTGGAATGCATTTCAATTAACAGGTGTGCTTTCTTAAAAGTTAATTTATGGAATTTCTTTCCTTCTTAAATGTATTTGAGCCAATCAGTTGTGTTAGGGGTGGTATACAGAAGATGGCCCTATTTGGGTAAAGACCAAGTCCATGTTATGGCAAGAAGAGCTCAAATAAGCAAAGAGAAACAACAGTCCATCATTACTTTAAGACACGAAGGTTAGTCAATTCGGAACATTGCGTGAACTCTGAAAGTTTCTTCAAGTGCAGTCGCAAAAACCATCAAGCGCCATGATAAAACTGGCTCTCATGTGGACCGCCACAGAAATGGAAGACCAGAGTTACCTATTTGCAGCCCAAATAAATGCTTCACTGAGTTCAAGTAAAAGACATCTCAATATCAACTGTTCAGAGGAGACTGTGTGAATCAGGCCTTAGTTGGGTGAACGGATGATCTCCGCATGTGTATTTCCCACCATAAAGCATGGAGGTGGTGGTGTGATAGTGTCACTAGCAAAGCACCCCCACACGGTCTGATTTATTTAGAATTTAAACCACACTTAACCAGCATGGCTACCACAGCATTCTGCAGCGATACGCCATCCCATCTGTTTTTTAGCTTAGTGGGACTATAATTTGTTTTCAACAGGACAATGACCCAATACACGTCCAGACTGTGTAAGGGCTATTTGACCAAGGAGAGTGATGGAGTGCTGCATCAGGTGACCTGGCCTCCACAATCCCCAGACATCAACCCAACTGAGATGGTTTGGGATGAGTTGGACTGCAGAGTGAAGGAAAATGATCAGCATATGTGAGAACTCCTTCAAGACTGTTGGAAAAGCATTCCATGTGAAGCTTGTTGAGAGAATGCCAAGAGTGTGCAAATCTGTCATCAAGGCAAAAGGTGGCTGTTTAAAACTTTTTTTTAACTTCATGATTCCATATGTGTTAGTGCATAGTTTTGATGTCTTCACTATTATTCTACAATGTAGAAAATAGTACAACATAAAGAAAACCCCTTGAATGAGTAGGTGTTCTAAAACTTTGGACCGGTAGTGTATATTTGGGCTTGTGTTTTAGGTTAATGTCCTGCTGAAAGGTGAATTTGTCTCCCAGGGTCTGTTGGAAAGCATACTGAACCAGGTTTTTCTCTAGGATTTAACCTGTGCTTAGCTCTATTAAATGTATTTTTATCTATACAAACCCCATAGTCCTTGCCGATGACAAGCATACCCACAACCTGATGCATCTGCCACCATGCTTGAAAATATGAAGAGTGGTACACAGTGATGTGTTGTGTTTGCCCGAAACATAACATTTTGTATTCACGACAAAGTTCATTTCTTTTCAGTTTTACCCTAGTCCCTTATTGCAAACAGGACACATATTTTGGAATAGTTTTATTCTGTACAGGTTTCCTTCTCACATTTAGGAATAGTTTTATTCTGTACAGGCTTCCTTCTTTTCACTGTCAATTAGGTTAGTATTGTAGAGTAACTACAATGTTGTTGATCCATCCTCAGTGCTCTCCTATCACAGCCATTAAACTCTGTTTAAAATCACCATTGGCGTTAAGTTGAAATCCCCAAGTGGTTTCCTCCCCTCAGGCAACTGAGTTAGGAAGGACGCCTGTATCTTCGTAGGGATTGGGTGTATTGATACACCATCCAAAGTGTAATTAATAACTTCATCATGCTCAAAGAAATATTCAAATGTCTGCTTTTTATTTTATTTTAACCGATCTACCAATAGGTGCCCTTCTTTGCAAGGCATTGGAAAACCTCCCTGGTCTTTGTGGTTGAATCTGTGTTTGAAATTCACTGCTTGATTGAGGTACATTACAGATAATTGTGTGTGTGTGGGGTACAGAGATGAGGTAGTCATTCAAAAATCATGTTAATCACTATTGTTGCACACAGTCCATATTATGTGACTTGTTACTCTTGAACTTATTTAAGCTTGCCATAACAAAGGGATTGAATACGTATTGACTCAAGACATTTCAGCTTTTATTTTTTAATTTGTTTGTTGAAATTTCTAAAAAACAGAATTCCACTTTGACATTATGGGGTATTGTGTGTAGGCAGGTGACACAAAATCTCAATTTAATCCATTTCAAATTCAGGCTGTAATACAAAAAAATGTGGACAAAATCAAGGGGTGTGAATACTTTCTGAAGGCACTGTTACAAGTCTACTTCAGTCACACGTGTGAGATTCACCATCCTTCAGAACCGTCATGTGCTCCATCAACTCTATCCACAAGTACTGATGCTTCATAACACATTAACACTTATATAAATGTGCTATGAGTTACAGAAGCACAATGAAACTTAATGTTATAGCATAATATACATTTAGTTAATCTCAATAGGTTAGTTATTATTGTTTTAGTTTCCAATGGAGCCCCTAGTTCCACTCATACCTCTGATACCTCCTTTGTCCCACCTCCCACACATGCGGTGACCTCACCCATTATAACCAGCATGTCCAGAGATGCAACCTCTCTTATCATCGCTCAGTGCCTGGGCTTACCTCCGCTGTACCCGCACCCCACCTACCAGTCTGCACATTATGCCCTGAATCTATTCTACCACACCCAGAAATCTGCTCCTTTTATTCTTTGTCCCCAACGCTCTAGGCGACCAGTTCTGATAGCCTTCAGCCGTACCCTCATCCTTCTCCTCCTCTGTTCCTTGGGTGATGTGGAGGTAAACCCAGGTCCTGCATGTCCCCAGGCACCCTCAGTTGTTGACTTCTGTGATCGAAAAAGCCTTGGATTCATGCATCTTAACATCAGAAGCCTTCTCCCTAAGTTTGTTTTACGCACTGCTTTAGCACACTCCGCCAACCCTGATGTCCTTACCGTGTCTGAATCCTGGCTTAGGAAGGCCACCAAAAATTTGGAGATTTCCATACCCAACTACAACATTTTCCATCCAGATAGAACTGCCAAAGGGGGAGGAGTTGCAATCTACTGCAGAGATAGCCTGCAAAGTTCTGTCATACTTACCAGGTCTATACCCAAACAGTTCAAACTTCTAATTTTAAAAATTACTCTCTCCAGAAAAAAGTCTCTCACTGTTGCCACCTGCTATCGACCCCCCTCCGCTCCCAGCTGTGCCCTGGACACCATTTGTGAATTGATTACCCCCCATCTAGCTTCAGAGTTCGTTCTGTTAGGTGACCTAAACTGGGATATGCTTAACACCCCGGCAGTCCTACAATCTAAGCTAGATGCCCTCAATCTCACACAAATCATCAAGGAACCCACCAGGTACAACCCTAAACCCATAAACATGGGCACCCTCATATACATTATCCTGACCAACTTGCCCTCCAAACACACCTCTGCTTTTTTTCAAGCAGGATCTCAGCGATCACTGCCTCATTGACTGTATCCGCTATGGGTCCGCGGTCAAACAACCACCCCTCGCCTCCCGGGTGGCGCAGTGGTTAAGGGTGCTGTACTGCAGCGCCAGCTGTGCCATCCGAGACTCTGGGTTCGCGCCCAGGCTCTGTCGTAACCGGCCGCGACCGTGAGGTCCGTAGGGCGACGCACAATTGGCCTAGCGTCGTCCGGGTTAGGCTGGTAGGGATGACCTTGTCTCATCACGCACCAGCGACTCCTGTGGTAGGCCTGGCGCAGTGCGCGCTAACCAAGGTTGCCAGGTGCACAGTGTTTCCTCCGACACATTGGTGCGGCTGGCTTCCGGGTTGGATCCTAATCCAGGCACTTGTCATCTCCCGTCTGGATTACTGCAACTCGCTGTTGGCTGGGCTCCCTGCCTGTGCCATTAAACCCCTACAACTCATCCAGAACGCCGCAGCCCGTCTGGTGTTCAACCTTCCCAAGTTCTCTCACGTCACCCCGCTCCTCCGCTCTCTCCACTGGCTTCCAGTTGAAGCTCGCATCCGCTACAAGACCATGGTGCTTGCCTACGGAGCTGTGAGGGGAACGGCACCTCAGTACCTCCAGGCTCTGATCAGGCCCTACACCCAAACAAGGGCACTGCGTTCATCCACCTCTGGCCTGCTCGCCTCCCTACCACTGAGGAAGTACAGTTCCCGCTCAGCCCAGTCAAAACTGTTCGCTGCTCTGGCCCCCCAATGGTGGAACAAACTCCCTCACGACGCCAGGACAGCGGAGTCAATCACCACATTCCGGAGACACCTGAAACCCCACCTCTTTAAGGAATACCTAGGATAGGATAAAGTAATCCTTCTCACCCCCCTTAAAAGACTTAGATGCACTACTGTTCCACTGGATGTCATAAGGTGAAAGCACCAATTTGTAAGTCGCTCTGGATAAGAGCGTCTGCTAAATGACTTAAATGTAAATGTAAATGTATTCTGTTCGTCTGTCCGTATATTCTGTTTGTTGTGGCAGCACCATTTCACGAGTCAAATTCCTGTACATGCAAATGTATTTGGCGAATATAGTTGATTCTGAAGGATGACTGACAGTCAGATGTCCTATGGCTGCTGTATGAGACTTATGTGCCTTCGTAGTCAGCAGATGACACAGATAGAATCAGGTCTGTATAGGGTGTATAGAGCAGCTGCAGCCCTCTCTTTCTCTATCTCTCCCTTTTCTCTCTCCCCCTCACTACACAAAGGACACCCCAAACAACACACACACCTCATCCTCTCTACCTACCACCATGATCCACCCGCCAAAATAACAAACATCCACAAGCAGCTCCCGCATTCATATCTAATCTATCAAATCTGTCTGAACCCAATGAAAGGAGAGAAAAAAGTTAAGATGGATAGAGACAAAATAGAGAAGAAAGGGGATAAGGATAAGAAAGGAGGGAGAAATGGAGGGAGCCCTTCCCCCTTTCCCCTTGTTGAGTGCTACTGATGAGAGACTCAGTCTAAATCATGACGTAATTTAATTCAGCTCCATTCAGGACAATGGCCTGGCCTGTGAGCTCTTGACCTCCCCTACCCCTCCCTTGTTTTCTTTCTCCCTGTGTCCCTCTCCTCTTTTGTTTCTCACCCTCTTCCTTTCTCCATCTGACTTTTTTTCCCCTCTCTCCATCTCTCACTCCCTCCATCCATCCATTCATTAATTCATTACTTTCCTCCTTCCTTTCTTCCTACCTCATTTCCCCCAACTCATAAATATAACCGTCACCTCTTCAGGTCTTCCATGACAGTGATATCCATAGAGACATGATGTTTAGGAAGTCATAAAATAGCTCCCCTAACAGCTTTGCCAAGTCCAGCATTCCCTATAAGTAGCCCTGGAGATTCCAGGGGGATTCTGAGGGTCATTCCGAACCACTCCAAGCATATACTTTCCCAAATTAAAATATACACACACAGCAGAGCATATATACTTACAGACAAGGGCACATAGAATGCAGAGAACATGAGTGGGCCAAGCCTAGTTCACTTTCTCAAATCTCTAGATGTTCACCCACACTAAGAGTTCTCTTACACTGCTAAACAACATGTCAATCACAACTGTCACTTGAAATCTTAAGTCCATAAACTGTATATGAGCTATATGACAGATAAACAGCTCTGATATTGATATGAAGTGCTAAAGGAGTGCTGTGGAGCCGTAAGAGTGCCATGGACAGACCTCTCCTCTCATAGCTTGGTCATCAGAGGTTAAAGGGGATTTCACCCGGATCTTATCAAGGTGAATCCATGATGTGCTGTCCTGTCATACCAAGGAGTCAGGGTTCGGTCTATACATAGAGCTACTATATATAGAGGGACAACAGAGAAAGTAGAGAGAATCTGGGACTGGATCCTTATCCTCAGAATAAATTCCAGACCTTTTCTCACCAAGGGGCCAAATGTGGTTTCTTAACCCCAGAGAGGAGCACCTCTGACTGGGCAGGGTCTGACCACACATTCCCCTTCCATCAACCTTGTGTGTTCTTGTTTGCCGCATGAACAATAGAGAAGAACAAGTGTGTCTATGCCACACAATTGTTTACTGCCCTCTACTCATTGCACTAAATCTGTGGTGACAGTCAATCATTATGTATGGTGTCTGACATGTCTACAATAAGAGAGTTGAACACAAACAAAAACAAGTAACAACAACATCCAAGTACAAATAGTGCCCAAGGTGGGGTGTGTATTGGGTCTGGGAGAAGGGGCAGAGGACACTCATAGGGACATGAGTAGCTGTAATAGGCCAAAGGCGTTTCCGTGAGTTACAGCAGTCTCTCCACCTCCGCAACTTTATGGTAACGGTTTTAAATGTGATTAAATCAGATAAGGACTAACCCAAGAGGGAGAGAACACGAGAGAAAAAAATTGTCACACAAAAATTGTCACACAAAAATTGTCACACACACACACACCCCCCACTGTTCGGAGTCCTCCCTTGAAAGTTTAACTTGGTGTTGCACTATTAGACTTCTCTACAACCTATCAGGATATTTAGGCTAGTATGGATCTAGTAAACACCTCGGGGGGGATCCACTCTTCTCTCTCTGGCTCTGAAATATTGTCCTCCAAGTGTCTCTCTCTGATAGAGATGCAGGGCTGATCTACACCGACGTCAAACAACTTAAAGTGTCACTCAGGATTTCACACTGCAGCCCAATGAATCCAAAAGGAACAGAAGGAATAGAGAGAGTAGGAGAGAGAATACCCGACACACCTGCCATGACTGGGCCATACATTACAGAACAGACGTTAGACATAGAAAGAAAAAGAGAGCGGAAGAGAGAATAATAGTGAACTTCAGAGATTGCATGTGTGTGTCGGAGTGGGTAATTTATTTAAAAAAAATGTTTTTTAACATTCCACACTTAATGCTTTGGCTCTGCATGAGCATGTTGCAACAACAACAACATCTGCACGACAGTATTTCAACCTGAAGAGGGCCTGTCGTGACTAAACACTAGAGATGATACTGATGCCACAGAAAATTTGGCGCTACACAGCAATCCTAACCTACCACACAGTGACTGCTGTGTGGATCGAGCAATCAACAAGTCGAGCAGTCATTTGAAAGAGTAAGAACATTTCAGCGAGATAATTCCAAAGATTTCCACTTTTGAGTTCTTTGCCCTTGACAATCGTGGACAATGTTGGCTTTCGCCTACTGGAGTTACACATGAATAGCGTCACTGCTATTTGCTTCACTCCATACTATGGAACACCGTTTGGGTCTTCGCGTGTCAAAAAAAAATAAACACGTCAAATTACACTTTGACGCATTAAATACGCTTTTAATTTGACTCGTCAAATAACACGGTTCTATTAAAGAATGTTGTGTGTTCTGAATTTGCACGTGCAAGCCAAGCGCCACCACTATCAGTAGTACTGTCAAAGCTGTACAAAATAGCCTGCAGACAAGCAAAAACCGTCCATGAATGATGTGTTTACAATACCACGTTGATAATAAAGCATTATTTCATCGACCACAACTTCTGGGGTAGCTAGCTTTAGTTTGGTATCTAGCTAGCTCCAATACAACCACCATGAAAACAATGACCAGTAGAAACTGCAGTCATTTTCATTATTCTTAGGAATGATTTAGGAATCCTTGTAAGTATTAGCTGGGTAGGCATTTGTTCACCTATTGAAATTGAACTTCAGTTCATGAAAATAAATAGCTGGCCAGCTACTTAACCCTGTTGCCCAAAGCTAATGTCATAAGCAGCCAGCTAGCTTCATCTGGCTAGTGAGGCTCTACTGGACCGCGTTGTGTGTTGTAAAGCTAGACACAATAAGGATTCCTAAATCATTAGTGGAATTTGCGGTTTGCCTTCAAAATAAACGTACCTCATTTGAAAGGGATGCAGAATGTTACAAATTGGTGTTGTCATGCCATATTTAGACTAGATCATGTTAAACAAGGTTGGAACGTGAAGCAATGCAATGGGGTATCAGTCTACTCGGTGACACCCACAGAACACGGCTGTGAAGAGTCTATGCAATTATTAGCGTTGTAGCTCTGGTCGCGGGACTGTTACTGTGAAATCACCTCCCCAGTCAGCCCATTGTGTGTATTGACATTCATATTGCAGTGTACAGTTTTACCTAAGGATTGGGGATCAATGAAATTGGGTATCAGTTTACTCAATACCCAATATATTTTTTCCCAACATCCTCCTCAGAATTATCAGACTCCAAAACATCCACGCAGTATTGTTGTTCCTCAGGAATAGTGTTCAATACACATGGGATGACAATAAATGTGGCTCAATTCACAGAGTCCCGCTACAACGCTAAAGTTCTCTGGGTGTCACTGAGTAGACTGATACCCCATGTCATTGATCCACAACCCATAGGTAAGGCTATGCAGTGAAATAAGTATGCCCCAATGCAATTCTAAAGTATAATACATCCAGCGTGATTTCAACAGATTTGTCAAATTAACAAATCGTCTTTAGTTGATTTTTATATAACATTCCAACCTCGTTAAGCTTGATCTATTTAACTACGGCATAATTCTACTGTTTGTATTCATTTACATCACTGTCAATTACATACTTTTGTTTTGAAGGATAACAACAAAGTCCACTATTGTGGCTAGCTTCACATAGATGGGTCCGACCACCATTAATCAAATAATACGTGTAGCTAGCTAACTATATAGCTACTGAAACAGATGTCGTTTTGCTATGTTTTTGGGGAAGAACATTGATTGCATCCATGAGCTAGCTTTTTTTTTTAAATGACCAACACTATAGGTGCCGAGACAAACTTTACCAGCATCATAGCATAGGTATCAATGAATCGTTGTGACATATGAAATACGAGTGATGGTGTAATCAATGTGTAATAACTACGTAAAAAAATGTATGAATGTTCAATTATCATGTGACGTGCATATTCAGGTCCTGATTGGTCAACAAGCTTATTTGACACATCAAATGGACCCAAGCGGCATTCCAAGTACGTGAAAGAAATAGGTTTTGATTATGGTTTTACAGGTAAATGGGGACATAATGCCAACAAAATAAATGGCAACAAAATAACTTTATGGTAGTGTGTGTGTGTGACCTTTGCTTAACTAGGCAAGTCAGTTAATTAAAGAACAAATTCTTATTTACAATGACGGCCTACCCAGGCCAAACCCGGACGAGGCTGGGCCAAATTGTGCGCCGCCATATAGGACTCCCAATCACGGCTGGATGTGATACAGCCTGGATTTGAGGATCAAGGATCTCGCTGTACATTTCTTAGTTAATCTTTTCCTTGATCCTGACTAGTCTCCCAGTCCTTGCCACTGAAAAACATCCCTGCAGCATGATGCTGCCACCACTATGCTTCACCATAAGAATGGTGCCAAGTTTCCTCCAGACAAGACGCGTGGCATTCAGGCCAAAGAGTTCAATCTTGGTTTCATCAGACCTTGTTTCTCAAGGTCAGAGTCCTTTAGGTGCCTTTTGGCAAATTCCAAGCGGGCTGTCATGTGCCTTTTACTGAGGAGTGGCTTCTGTCTGGCCCCTCTACCATATCAGCCTGATTGGTGGAGTGCTGCAGAGATGGTTATCCTTCTGGAAGGTTTTGCCATCTCCACAGAGGAACTCTGGAGCTCTGTCAGAGTAACCATTGGTTGTTGACCAAGTTCTTTCACCCCAGATTGCTCAGTTTGGCCGGGCAGCCAGTTCTAGGAAGAGTCTTGGTGTTTCCAAACTGCTTCCATTTAAGAATGATGGAGGGCACTGTGTTCTTGGGGACCTTCAAATGGTGCAGAAATGTTTTGGTACACTTCCCCAGATCTGTGCCGACACAATCCTGTCTCTGAGCTCTACGGACAATTCCTTTGAGCTCATGGCTTGGTTTTTGCTCTGACATGCATTGTCAACTGTGGGATCTTATACAGACAGGTGTGTGCCTTTCCAAATCATGTCCAATCAATTAAATTTACCACAGGTGGACTCCAATCAAGTTGTAAAAACATCAAGGATGATCAATGGAAAAGGATGCACCCAAGCTCAATTTGGAGCCTCATAAAAAAGGGTCTGAATCTGTTTTTATTTTTAATACATTTATTTATTCTACAAACCTGTTTTCGCTTTGTCATTATAGGGTATTGTGTGCAGATTGATGAGGGAAAACCTTTATTTAATCAATTTTTGGAATAACGTTGTAACGTAACAAAATGTGTAAAAAGTCAAGGGGACTGAATACTTTCTGAATGCACTGTATAGTGTGTATAACATATGAACACCTCGTATCTTAGTAGTGTCTATAACATGAAAATAACAGTATGGACACATTAGTATAGTGTTAATTCTGTGTTATTAAAACAGTGGGAGAGGGCTCAGGGGGGTTGGGGGTGGTATAGCTGAAAGCGGAGAGGGCGAGAGAGAGTTGCTGTGGGGAAAAGTCCACTAACACCCCCTTTTATTCAAACAGACACACACAAACACCTTTGGGACACCAACAAGCCCCCTGGCACACTCTCTCGCCCTTCCTATGACTATGTGACATACTGGGCTTATTCTCAAAAGTGATTGGATCTCACCACCCCACAGAAATCCACACCATAGGAACTGAAATAGTTGCGTTCCTATCCTATCCCTCCCGCTCATCAAGCCTGACATAGATTTTCACTTCTCTCTCTCACTAGTATCCCTTACAACTTCCCACATTATTAATGTCTGCATTGTCCCACTAGCCTGTGCTTGTCATCCACAGCCTCCCTACCTCTCTTTTAACAATACACACACCAATAGACATGAGAGCTTTGAGGGTGAAAGGGGAAGATATTGATTTGTTTGAGCAATTTCACCCAAATTGACCTCCCACCCTCCCTCCCCCAGCAGGGCTAGCTAAGTATGGGGGCAGATGTCCTACTGAGCTTGGGTAGGTTGGTGGTGTATTGTCCACTGAGCCTCTCAATAGTAATTATACCCCCCTCTAGCCCCCCTGCCTCAGCCCCTCGCGCCCTTCCTGCCACCCCTGAGGGCTCTAATTTGGGTCATGGGCTGCAGAATGGCATTTCAGCCCTACCCAGACAGCTACTTTGTCAAAACAGACAGACAGTCCGGTATGGAGAGGAAACCAACACACACCAACTAACAAAAAGCCCTCTGAGATACCAGGAGAGCAGAGATGGAGAAATTAAATAACACACAATTTAAAAAGAGAGTCAACATAGCCCAATGGTGTAGTTATGGGTATACACAAGTATACGGCATTGCATATACTCACTTCTTAATCCCCATGATGCGTATCAAAGTAGTGTGGTGGTGGAATAGGCCGTATCAATTAATAACGTTGATGGAACAGATCAGAATGTTTAGCTTAAAATGTTGATAAACTAATATTTCTTCACATTGTAAGAGCAGCAATAGGCACACGGCCAGTGGGCCTTCACGGAAATGTTACAAAATGAAATTGCGGGAAAACACCATGCACATACAAGCGGTTGCAAGCAGTTTCATAGACAGAGATGGAAATATCTGCTATAAATTTAGAAAGAGGGAAGATCTAAAGATGAATGAACTATTATGGGTTGATATATGACTAGCATAATGTCTTTGGCTGCCAGACAATGAAAGAACAGGACAGCGTATACAAGAAAATAATTGCCGCCATGTTTCTATGGTGGTATTTTTGCTATAGGTTACTTTGAAGCAAAGACATGCCTCATAATATGAAGTAAAATATCCAGGTTTCATTCAATGAAGAAACAGGAAAAATATAGTGATGCTAATAATAGACCTAACCATCTTCTGGTAGCTGGAAAGGCTTTCCCAGAAACCATCTCTATTAAATGTTCACAAGCTACAAAGTATCCTATGCCTACCTGGCAGAATGATACCATGATTATTTGCATCAATCCAGTGTCCATTTATTTAGCAAACTCCATCTCATGTGCGCTACAGAAACAATACTAACCACACAACATTGCTAGGTGCCTGCAGCACAGTTTAATTCAAGGGAAACTACATGAAAAATAAAAATGTCTTACATTTTCCCCAGACCTCAAGTCATCCCGATGTGGTTCAGGCATTGTTGTGGACTTAGAACACCCAATTTTGTTGTTTTTAAAAACCTCTTAATTTCTGACTTAACTGACAGCCTAATGTGGGTTTCAATTGGAGGCCTACTATTAGCCTACCTGCAAAGTACAGGTTGGGTTGGCCTTCCCTTCGCCGGACGAACCGGTCAGGATTATTTTTTTGCTAAATTAGAGTACACACTTCTCCAGGCACTACACCACTGACATAGCTCATTAATGGCCCATGCGAAAAATCAACTCTAAATAGAAACATTGCATGGAAATAACTCCATGTCAATTTAGCAAACAGACACTTTTACACAGAAAACATTATTTGAGTATAAACTTCTGTCAACAACCTCGGTGAGAAGCTTCTTCCATTGACTGACAGGAAAGTATCTATACCGGATATACATTTGAAGTCGGACGTTTACATACACTTATCTTGGAGTCAGTAAAACTTGTTTTTCAACAACAACAACAAATGTCTTCTTAACAAACTATAGTTTTGGCAAGTCGGTTAGGACATCTACTTTGTGAATGACACAAGTAATTTTTCCAACAGTTGTTTAGACAGATTATTTCACTGTATCACAATTCCAGTGGGTCATAAGTTTACATACACTAAGTTGACTGTGCCTTTAAACAGCTTGGAAAATTCCAGAAAATGATGTCATGGCTTTAGAAGCTTCTGATAATTTACAACTTGAGTCAATTGGAGGTGTACCTGTGGATGTATTTCAAGTCCTATCTTCAAACTCAGTGCCTCTTTGCTTGACATCATGGGAAAATCAAAAGAAATCAGCCAAGACCTCAGAAAAAAAAATTGTAGACCTCCACAAGTCTGGTTCATCATTGGGAGCAATTTCCAAATGCCTGAAGGTACCACGTTCATCTGTACAAACAATAGTACGCAAGTATAAACACCATGGGACCATGCAGCCGTCATACCGCTCAGGAAGGAGACGCGTTCTGTCTCCTAGAGATGAACGTACTTTGGTGCGAAAAGTGCAAATCAATCCCAGAACTACAGCAAAGGACCTTGTGAAGATGGAGGAAACAGGTACAAAAGTACACAGTAAAACGAGTCCTATATCGACATAACCTGAAAGTCCACTCAGCAAGGAAGAAGACACTTTTTGGAGAAATGTCCTCTGGTCTGATGAAACAAAAATAGAACTGTTCAGCCAAAATGACCATCGTATTATTTGGAGGGAAAAGGCAGACGCTTGCAAGCCGAAGAACACCATCCCAACCATGAAGCACGGGGGAGGTAGCATCATGTTGTTTGGAGTGCTTTGCTGCAGGAGGGACTGGTGCACTTCACAAAATAGATGGCAACATGAGGTAGGAAAATTATGTGGATATATTGAAGCAACATCTCAAGACATCAGTCAGGAAGTTAAAGCTTGGTCGCAAATGGTTTTTCCAAATGGACAATGACCCCAAGCATACTTCCAAAGTTGTGGCAAAATGGCTTAAAGACAACAAAGTCAAGGTATTGGAGTGGCCATCATAAAACCCTGACCTCAATCCTATAGAAAATTTGTTGACCGAACTGAAAAAGCGTGTGCGAGCAAGGAGGCCTACAAACCTGACTCAGTTACACCAGCTCCGTCAGAAGGAATGGGCCAAAATTCCAAACTTATTGTTTGAAGGTTGTGGAAGGCTACCCAAAAAGTTTGGCCCAAGTTAAAGAATTTAAAGGCAATACACCCAATTAGTATTTGGTAGCATGTAAACTTCTGACCCACTGGGAATGTGATGAAAGAAATAAAAGCTGAATCATCCTCTACTATTATTCTGACATTTCACATTTTTAAAATAAAGTGGTGATCCTAACTGACCTAAAACAGGGATTTTTTACTAGGATTAAATGTCAGGAATTGAGAAAAATTGAGTTTAAATGTATTTGGCTAAGGTGTATGTAAACCTCCGACTTCAACTGTTTCTCCACCTCTCAAATAATTGAGAATAGGCTCTACCTATAAACAACGTCTGTGGGGGAGAAATTACAGGAGAGGAATTAAGGATGATCTGAATTTGAAATAATCACTCGTAATCTGCAATGGAATAACAACAAGAACAAGAACCAACAACCCTGCGAAAAAGCAAATATGTTCCTTTCAACTGCCTCAGCAGGAAAACTAGAAAACACTGATCACAGCATAGGGGAGAGAACCAGTCGACATATAGGTCACACATACTTCACACAACAGTGTCAGCTGGGAGAAGATATCACACCAACACACAAAAGGAGCCAACACACAACCACAACTGACAGCATTAAGAGGGCTAGATACAACACACAACTAACTAACAAAGAAACAAGGACGACAAAAGCACACAATACAAGTTTCATTCAAATTACCTTTACCAGAGCAATAATTAGATGTGGAACAAAAACAGAGCCAGCTCTTACATCCATGTGAATAAAAACATGAACAGGAGTACTCATTCCTACCAGACACACCATCAATGCAGTCACCTTCAAAGACTTTCAATTAACCACAAGGACCCCAGTTTACCACAAAAAAATTATAATAATTATTTAAGGAAAGATAAGGAAATCTAAACTCTGTTGCACCTTTGACTGCAGATCAAACACCTGAGGAAAAAAAATATATATCTAGGCATTTTTTTACCATACAAAACAAACTGATGTTGAGCTCTCAAATGGCCTAGGACATAAAACAGTCTACATTAGAAATACCTGAAATAAATTCTGCTTACCAGTTGGCATAATGGCTTTGAATTTCCTTTAGCAAAAATAACAGGAGTGAAAGGTTTGAAAGAAAACAACAGTCCAGGAAAATTCACATATGCACAGGGAGCAGACTATTCTGATCGCAGTATTCCCAGTTCCCGCAGCCAGCAGAATTCCCACAGCACACCTCACATTCTCTCAGTCAGCCCGATACATTTCCTTCTTCAGGGAGCAAGCGTGCAGTCCGCTGCTCCCAACACACTCACTCTGCCACCTATCACAGAGACCTCTTACTGGTGTAGCAGCTGACCACTTTTGCTATCCTATTCTTTCTGTCTGATGCTCTGTATAGCTTTCTCTCTCTTTCTCCTTCGCTGGCTTGCTAAAACGGTCTCTCATTGGGCTCTCGGTCGCTCTTTCAGACAGCCTTCATTTCTCTTTCTCTCTCTCTCTAGTGGTAGCACATATGTGTCTGTATATCTCTGCGTGTGCATCAGAGTGAATGGCCTTTGCTCTCCCCTGTTCCCTCCCCACTGGGCTTTCCCCTCCCCTGACTCCTCCCCTCTCTCCCACAGCAAAGTACAAGGACCGGAGTTCCACAGTAAGTGCCCTCTCCAGGGCCGGCACCAGGTATAAGTGACATTAGCGGTCGCTTAGGGCCCTCGCCGCTAGGGGGCCCGTGACCACCAAAATGTTTTGGGGAACTCAGTCGGGGTCTCAATTGTCTCTGTTGAGAGTTAGAATAGTAGAATATACAAGGTGCAAATTCGAAATGGGGTTGTGTATCAGCAGTTTCTCTTGATATGTCAGTAACTGACAGTGACTTAATTAGTCCATGTCAGGAAAAATTATTTGAGATTGGTTAAATTAGTCTAGCCAGCTATATAAACTCGTAGTAATCATGGTTGAATTATCAAATCGGGCAAGTACCAATGGTGGGGGGATATATTTTATTTAAGTGGGCATTGCGTATACTCACTTCTTAATCCCGACTGATGTGTCAAAATAGAATAGTGAACAACATCGGTAGGATTGGAAAGACGTTTCAACTTACCAGTAAATGCCAACTAAGGCAACAATGGGTATGATTGCCAGGCAATGAAAAAGTTTGGTCCGAAATCTTGGTTGAAACTTTGCAATGCGAAACGCAGTCATCATGCGATGTTAGAATGAATATTTCTTTCCCAACAAACCTTCCCAATAAATGTTGACTGCAAAGTAGATCTACCTGGCAGAATGAGATCATGATGATTTGTATCAAAATCGGGAGGGCATACAATGTAGGCCTACAGCACAGAAACACCGCTACCCCTATGGTGCGATTTCAGTGACAACAGAAACTGTATTTGAATTTCATCATTTAGAATTTGTATTAGGATATTGAATTTAATTTGAATGTAATATTTTTATTTATTTGTAATGCAAAAATTGAATCCAGAAATGTAACTTGTACTTCATGATCTGAAACAGAATATTGCATTCAGTTCTAAAATTCTATTAATTGAATATTCAAGTTCAATATTTATAAATTAATTTTCAATATGGTAGGTATTGCATACATTTTCTGTGTATCAAGTTTACATACTATAATTTCAAATTTATCCAAGTTTCAGACATGTATATTCAACTTCTCAGATGCATTCAGATTCAGTTTTTTTTAATTCGGTTCTCTAAATTCAGATTCAAAACCAGACAACATCCCGATACCGATTATTGGAGGACCCAAAAAAGCCGATACCGATTATTGGAGGACCCTACTGAGCTTGTCTGATGCTTTAAGCACATTCTGATTAAATAATTAAGACACAAATTACTCAAGAGGGAGCCAGAGATCAAGATAGTTTTTTTCTCTTCTGGTTAGGCTGTTTCCGACCCTCCTTCTCCTGCTGGCCTTAGCAGATTCTGCTGTTACGCTCCTGAAGTTGCAGCTCGATAATAGGCTACACCAGCTCTCTCAAAATCATTATCATGCGGTTAATCCAAATTCTAAAATTAGCTTCTATTGCCAACTAGGTAAAAATAGTCTACATAAAGCCAACAAATAAAAACATTGAAGCCTGCAGGTAGACAATATCCTGATAAAAATAAATATCCTAGAAATCGGATACGCATGGCCTGTCTGCAAGGAACTTGAAACATTATACTGTATCAACTATTAACTTTGGTATGGCCTGATGCTGGCAGTAGCAAACTTGCAACATTGTATAAATATTCTGGGCCTCCCCAGAGTTTCCTGCACCAGAGCTCCAGACAGGATACACATAGCTGTAGGCAATTTACGCAAAGAATAAGTAAATGGGTAGGCCTATTTTATGACATTTCCCCTGGATCAGAGCATTACATTTTTTCTCCCTTTACCACCAAGCGGTTATCAAAAGAGAGCTAGAAATATATTTCAAATAGGCTACGTTGAGGAACTACTGTCATTCTCAATGGGTGTAAAAACAGACTTTGTTTACTTGCTGTTTGAGGTGAAGAAAAAATTACTTTGAGAAGCTCCACAGTGGTGGTAAGTTAAGAAAATACAATCAGATCTTGGTCAACCAACAGCCTATTGACCAAACAATCGACCAGACGACTAAATGGGGTCAGACTCATTCTCATTGGGGACAAATTGCGTTTTTCTGTGACACTCTTCTAACTTGGCCTGTGATCCTCATAGAGGGAAACAGAACGCACATCCAAGCGCCAGAGTCTTAGCGTTCAGGAATGGGGTCATAATAACTCATCGCCAAAATGGTTCAAATGCTAGAGTCATATTCAGCTTAAGAAATTGAATTCAACATGCCACATTGGCTTCAGAAACTGCCATAAGTTTCTGTTTACCATAGTAAGCGTTTGATTCGATCTGTTCAGCTCTACCTTTCCTGACTGGCAAAGTACCAGTATGAGAAGTTACACAGTTGAAGTCGGAAGTGTACATACACTTAGCTTGGAGTCAGTAAAACTCGTTTTTCAACCACTCCACAAATTTATTGTTAAACTATAGATTTGGCAAGTTGGTTAGGACATCTACTTTGTGCATGACACAAGTAATTTTTCCAACAATTGTTTGCAGACAGATTATTTAACTTATAATTCACTGTATCACATTACCAGTGGGTCAGAAGTTTACATACACTAAGTTGACTGTGCCTTTAAACAGCTTGGGAAAAATCCAGAAAATGTCATGGCTTTAGAAGATTCTGATAATTCCGGCTAATTGACATCATCTGAGTCAATTGGGGGTGTACCTGTGGATGTATTTCAAGTCCTACCTTCAAACTCAGTGCCTCTTTGCTTGACATCATGGGAAAATCAAAAGAAATCAGCCAAGACCTCAGAAAAAAATTGTAGACCTCCACAAGTCTGGTTCATCCTTGGGAGCAATTTCCAAACGCCTGAAGGTACCACGTTCATCTGTACAAACAATAGTACGCAAGTATAAACACCATGGGACCATGCAGCAGTCATACCACTGAGGAAGGAGACATGTTCTGAGAGGAACTTACTTGGTGCGAAAAGTGCAAATCAATCCCAGAACAACAGCAAAGGACCTTGTGAAGATGGAGGAAACAGGTACAAAAGTATCTATATCCACAGTAAAACGAGTCCTATATCGACACAACCTGAATGGCCGTTCAGCAAGGAAGAAGCCACTGCTCCAAAACCGCCATAAAAACAAAGATACCAAATACTTATTGAGTGCATGTAAATTTCTGAACCACTGGGAATGTGATGAAAGAAATAAAAGCTGAAATAAATAATTATCTACTATTATTCTGACATTTCACATCCTTAAAATAAAGTGGTGATCCTAACTGACCTAAAAAAGTGAATTTTTACTATGATTAAATGTCAGGAATTGTGAAAAACTGAGTTAAAATGTATTTGGTTTAGGTGTATGTAAACTTCCGACTTCAACTGTATGAAACTTTGATTAAATTGAAATTATGGTTTGTAAACTTGATACACAGACAATGAATGCAATATCATATTGAAAGTGAATATATAAATATTGAATTTGAATATTCAATTATATTTACATTTGATTTTTAAACTGAATGCAATATTCATTCAATTCCGTTTCAAATCAAGAAAAACAGGTTCAATTTATGAATTCAATGATTCAATTTGTGCTGTAAACATTCAAAAATATTAAAAACAAATTCAATACCCTAATACAAATTCATTGTATCCAACATTGTGCAAAACGTTTCTGTGAAAAAAACAGGTGGCCACCTCAAATGCTGTCTGTTGCCTCAAACGTAACTGGACGTTCTAAATAAGTGTTCTAATCACACCGGTTTGAGAGTATGCTGCAGGGAGAACTGTAAAATGATCACACCCATGTGTCCGTAAGCGTCAAAGGGTTAACATGGCATAAGTCGTGGTAAAATGTATAGAATTGCAGGAAATTTTCTTTGAAACTGCAAAAATGTCTCTCCACCCTATGGCAAAGTGTAGAATTGCAGGAAATTATCTGTACAGCTTCCAGTTGTTACCTCCGCCTAGGGCTGGGCGATATATGAACAATTTATTCATTGAATTTACAGAAAATGTGCTATATCGCGATATGTATCGTTATCGGGATATGAAATTACCTATATCGGGGATATGAGATTTTGGTCATACTCAAATTGAATTCTCTCTCACATTTGACAGATTTAACTCACATAAGCCAAGGTAATTGCCACATGTTCCAAATGAACACCATTTGTTTATTACAAACGGTTACAAATATTTAATTTCAATTTTCACGAGTGATCACCTAGTCTGCGGACAGTTCAGCTCACGTCAGGACAGACACCAGCTAATGACCACACGTTTTAGACAATAGCTGCTGCACACACACACACACACACACACACACGAGTAGGTCGGCTATTTGTCCCCCTTCTTCAGAGGAGAGGTACTGGTCCCAGCAGCAGGGCGTCCCCTAAACCCTCCCCCTTTTACTGACCATACAATAATACTGCCCCCCCCCCTACCCCCTACTGGTCAGTGCAGCTTACTGGTCACTGGTCAGTAGGTTACCATACAACGTTAGTGAACCGTCTCAGTGGGAACTCTAACTAGAGCCCCCAACCCAATACATCTCAGGACACCTCCAGTAAGTAGTCCATCTCCAGCAGCACAACCCCTCTAGTACTAAGGGGACCCACTGACCCTTGAAGGCCTCTTCCTCCCCCTCTCCCCCTGACCCCAAACACCGACTGCCTTCTCCCCTTGCCACATAACGAGCACCCCCTGGCTAAGCAAATACACAACACCATTGACCAGCGCTCCTGCTCCGAAGTCTGGACAGTTCATTAAGGACCAATCTCTACAGTCAGTCACAGCCTATCCTATCTGACACCCGTTTCCTCCTAACTAATATAACTTTTTACAACTCCTGCACTTTCCCTCTGGCTCTTCAGAAGCAAAACAATTCTTCTGAAAACAGCCCATCACAAGGCCTCTCTCCACTTCATGGCTAACACAGGGCACCCACAAACACATGCACACACACACACTTAGGGTTTGAGGGTTTGTGTGGTTGCCAGGATGATCGAGGCTATAGCGCTGTGGTCACCATGGAAACAGTCTGGCGCTCAGCTCACCCCCGAGCCTGAGGAAGGGAGTGAAGAGAGGCACCGAGAGCAGAGCGTCAATAAAGCCCTCTATTTCTCATAGCACTAAGACAGACAGACACTTGGAGTGGGGTAAGGGTTCAATCACACACACACGACCAGAGAGCTTGAAAAGAAGAGAAACAAAACTTTGTGAAAAACTTCTGCACGAAAGGAAAAAAGTGGCTCGTTCAAACCCCCTCGGCACTTTAGCATCTGTCCCAAGAGGAGGAGGGATATAGACGGGAATGGGGGTGGTTGTTATTGCAGTCGGCACAGAGTGAGCGTGTGTGCGCTTCCTCAGACGACCTGACAGCTCCTTCGTTTTCCCAGCTGTGCCAGTCACAATGAGGCCAGTGTGTTTCTACAGTAAACCAGTATGGGGAGCAGAGGAGGAGGGTTTCAGTACTGAGGGCTAGATAGAGTGGGAGTGACCCTGTTACACTGTCAGCCCAGAGATGGATCACTTGTAGATCTGAGGGAAGCTCCGTTCTTCTCGTCCACATTCACCTAATGTCACTATAGGGAAGTCAACAATCATTCATTCTGCATACCTCACCTCTTACATTCTCTTTTGATATTTGACTGTACTGTTTGACTGTACTGTCAACTAAAGCCTAACAGTGCAACCAGAGTTTCATATGGGTTTTCAGAACGATTAATGTCCATATAAATAGCAGTGAATAAAAAAATTACATAACTGACAGACCAATTAAAAAGCACTATCCTCCACCTGGTGGCCTCCATAATGTGTCTAATTTATTTTCCTAAGATTCCTGCCTTATGAGCTTCCCATATTCCCTGAGCAGCGTGCAGCGTGCAGCAGTCTGGCCACGGTGCCGGGACAAGTCCAGGAATGTATGTCCGGGGGACAGAATTCAGACTGTGAATAAAGCTCCTATAAGAGCAGGTATCCCTCGGGATGACCAGAGAAACTGGAAAACCCATGAAGAAAACAAGGAGCAGCTTCTGCCTTATAAGAGACTAAACAACAACAACGAACAGCATTGCCACTGAAACAGCAGCAGCAGCTCTTTGACCACAATAGAAACTACAACATCCAATACTATAAAAGGTAGTAACTTGTATAGTGTTTAGTATTGACATAAACGGCTTAATGAGTAAACAAATCACTACAGGCGGAAGAGGAGTGGAAATGAGGGAGGAGTGAACTGGGGCACAGAACTTAAAAGGGGCAAGAAAGAGAGGAGGCTGCCATTTACATTTGGACATGGTAGTGTGTGAGATGTGTGTGTGTGTGTGTGTGTGTGTGTGTGTAGGGGACATACCAGAGGAAGCTGTGTTTGGACTCAGATTAAAAATGCAGGATGAGGGTCCAGCAGGAAGAGATTGTGAAAGGGCCTACCTCTCCTCCACCCTCTATTCCCACCATTACAACACAACTAAACACAGCCCCCTGGACATAGGAAGAACAGACACGTCTCAATGAAACACCCACATTTCCTTGGTAACTTGGAGTTTATGAAACTCAAAATGTAAACATAAACAGTACTGTTCTATTATGTAAGAAGTTCAAATAAATCAAGGCTAAATATGATCCAAAGACAAAGTACTTTCAAGTTGTTCTGTCCTCCTCCGTGTGTGACGCAGTTTGGCTGGATGGCCCAGTTACCCCTCTCACAATAAGGGCACACACAACCACAATCAAGCACACACACTAGAGTTCGAAAGGTGAGATGTTGCCTGTCAACCTCGGACTCTAACAACCTCAACATGACAAAACAACAGGCCAAAACCCTATCAATCCTTCATTATCCTCCACATCAAACAAAATCACATTTCAATCATAGAAGGCTTAGAACATTAAGATCCAGACACACGTCTTCATTCCATTTCAATAAAACAAGACAAAAAACCCACTAACATCTCAATACATTATACTACAACAACCCTCCATCACACACACATCCTAGCACACTAAACATAGGATACTGTTCCTGCCAACCTGCAGCCCCGCATGATCATATACACAAACATGAAGCTTCAGAGAACCAGAAGGATGTATACACTGTTGGACACTAGTAGATACTAGACAGTGACACACAAACACACACACCTTTACCTTAACTGCAGAAGAGAGGATAAATGCTATAATACCAATAGACTGACATCTAATTAAAGGGGGATCCAAGGGATCCATAAGCTCCAGGCTAAATTAAAACCTTGGACTGAGTCCTTTCAGATCAGAGCAGCCCAGGCGCATCAACCACCACAATGATGATTAAATGAGACTCTGGCAGGGGAAAACCATGTCTAGAGTTAATGTAAAGGAGACTCTGGCAGGGGATTCAGCCTTACAAATTCACTACTTTAAAACTGATACACACTTTCAAAAAGACCTCTGCTGTGAATCTCCCTGACAAAGTCTGATTTAGTCACACAGTACAAGTGTACAGTATATAGCAATATTACAGAACAACAGCGTTAGGAAGACCCTCCTCACCTTTGAGACTGTTCCAACAGCCAGTCTTTCCTTTGGGCAGCCAGTTGCTGATGATATCCCAGTATCCTTTAACTGTTTAGGTCCATCTCCACGCATCGGGAAGTTTTGCCTCACACACACGCACACTAAAACTGGTACATGCTCTAAAGCAGAGAGCTATTCTGTATATTGGGATGGTCAGTGGAAAGACAAGTCCCCACCTCTATGAGGTCAGTCAGCTCAAAGAGAGAGGGGAGAGAAGCGAGGTGAACAGATGGGAGCGGAACAGAAAGGAGCAGAGCCGACTGGGAGGGGAGAGAGAAGGGAGCGCTCGTCCAGCCAGCCCACATCCTGACCAATTACTGCTGCAAGAGAAACCTCTCTTTCACTATCTCGCTCTCTCCATCACTCTCCCTCTCTCACAAACACACACTCTCTCGCACACACACGCCTGTCCTCTCCCTATCTCTCACACACCCACGGCCCCTCTCACACACACAGCGTGCTCCCAACACACACACGCGCACCCTCCCACGCTCCCCCCCACACGCGCACGCTCCCCCCACACGCGCATGCTCCCTCCCACACGTGCGCGCTCCCACTCCCCGCTCCCACCCAAGCAAACTCCCTCCCTCACACGCACGCACACGGGGTCCCTTCCTCACACACACACACACGGTCCCTCACCACACACACACACACAACACACACACACACACACACGGTCCCTCACACACACGGTTCCCACCCACACACACACGGTCCCTCACACACGTTCCACACACACACACACACACACACACACACACACACACACACACGGTCCCTCACACACACGGTTCCCACCCACACACACACGGTCCCTCACACACGGTCCCACCCACACACACACACGGTCCCACCCACACACACACACGGTCCCACCCCACACACCCCCACACACACACACACGTGCACTCTCCCCTCCCCCCACACCCCCACCCCACACACACCCCACACACACCCCCCACACACACACACCCCCAACCCGGATGTCCTAGCTGTGTTTGAATCCTGGCTTAGGAAGGCCACCAAAAATTCTGAAATTTCCATTCAACTGCAACATTTTCTGTCCAGATAGAACTGCCAAAAGGGGGCAGAGTGACAATCTACTGCAGAGATAGCCTGCAGAGTTCTGTCATACTATCCAGGAATGTGCCCAAACAGTTCAAGCTTCTACTTTTAAAAAGCCACCTTTCCAGAAATAAGCCTCTCATGGTTGCCACTTGTTTATAGACCCCTTTCAGCCCCCAGCTGTGCCCTGGACACCATATGTGAATTGATTGCCCCCATCGATCTTCAGAGTTCGTACTGTTAGGTGACCTAAACTGGGATATGCTTAACACCCCAACTGTCCTACAATCTAAGCAAATTATCAAGGAACCTACCAGGTACAACCCCAAATCCATAACCATGGGCACCCTGTCGGATATCATCTTGACCAACTTGCCCTCTAAATACACCTCTGCTGTCTTCAACCAGGATCTCAGCGATCACTGCCTCATTGCCTGCGTCCGTAATAGGTCCACGGTCAAACGCTCCCTAAAACACTTCAGCGAGCAGGCCTTTCCAATCGACCTGGCCCGGGTATCCTGGAAGGATATTGACCTCATTCTGTCAGTAGAGGATGCCTGGTTGCTCTTTAAAAGTGCTTTCCTCACCATCTTAAATAAGCATGCCCCATTCAAAAAACGTACAACTAAGAACAGATAGTGAGCCCTTGGTTCACCCCAGACTTGATTGCCCTTGACTAGCAAGTTCTGCATTAGCATCAAATAACCCCCACGATATGCAACTTTTCAGGTAAGTCAGGAACCAATACACAAAGCCAGTTTGAAAAAGCTAGCCTTTGCTTTCCTAACAGAGATTTACATCCTGTGGCACTATTTCCAAAAAGTATTGGGACACTAAAGTCCAAGGAGAACAAGAGCACCTCGTCCCAGCTGCCCACTGCACTTAGGTTAGGAAACACTGTCAACACCGATAAATCCACGATATTCGAGAATTTCAGTAAGCATTTTCCCACTGCTGGCCACACTTTCCACCTGGCTAACCCCCCCCACCCCGTTTTTCCTTCACCCAAATCCAGATAGCTGATGTTCTAAAAGAGCTGCAAAATCTGGATCCCTACAAATCAGATGGGCGAGAATCTGGACCCTCTCTTCTAAATTTATCCGCCGAAATTGTTGCAACCTATTCAACCTCTTTCGTATCATCTGAGATCCCCAAAGATTGGAAAGCTGCAGATGTCATCCCCCTCTTCAAAAGGGGAGACACTCCAGACCCAAACTGTTATAGACCTATATCTATCTAAAATCTTTGAAAGCTAAGTTAATAAACAGATCACCGACCATTTCGAATCCCACCGTACCTTCTCCACTATGCAATCAGGTTTCCGAGCTGGTCATGGGTGCACCTCAGCCATGCTCAATGTCCTATAAACGGTATCATTACCGCCATCGATAAAAGTACTGAGCAGCCATCTTCATCGACCTGGCCAAGGCTTTCGACTCTGTCAATCACTGCATTCTTATCGGCAGACTCAATAGCCTTGGTTTCTCAAATGACTGCCTCGCCTGGTTCACCAACTACTTCTGAAATAAAGTTCAGTGTTTCAAACCGGAGGGCCTGTTGTCAGGACCTCTGGCAGTCTCTATGGGGGTGCCACAGGGTTCGAATCTCGGGCCGACTCTTTTCCCTGTATACATCAATGATGTCGCTCTTGCTATTGGTGATTTTCTGATCCACCTCTACGCAGACGACACCATTCTGTATACATTTGTCACTTTTTTGGACACTTACATTTCAATGCTATACAACCCTTCAGTGGCCTCCAACTGCTCTGAAATGCTAGTTAAACTAAACTGCATGCTCTTCAACCGATTGCTGCCCGCACCCCCCGCACGACTAGCATCACTACTCTGGACGGTTCGGACTTAGAATACGTGGACAAATAAATACCTAGGTGTCTGTAGACTGTAAATTCTCCTTCCAGACTCAAATTAAGCATCTCCAATCCAAAATTAAATATAGAATTGGCTTCCTATTTCACAACAAAGCCTCCTTCACTCATGCTAACAAACATACCCTCGTAAAACTGATTATCCTAACGAACCTAGACTTCGGGGATGTCATTTACAAAATAGCCTCCAAAACTCTACTCAAATTGGATGTAGTCTATCAATCACAGTGCCATCCATGTTTCCACTAAAGCCCCATATGCTACCCACCACTGCGAACTGTATGCTCTCATTGGCTGGCCCTCGCTACATATCCGTCGCCAATCCCACTGGCTCCAGGTCATCTATAAGTATTTGCTAGGTAAAGCCCCGCCTTATCTCAGCTCACTGGTCACCATAGCAACACCCACCCGTAGCACGTGCTCCAGCAGGTATATTTCACTGGCCATCCCCAAAGCCAACACCTCCTTTGGCCGCCTTACCTTCCAGTTCTCTGCTGCCAATGACTGGAACGAATTGCAAAAGTGACTGAAACTGGAGACTTATATCTCCCTCACTAACTTTAAGCATCAGCTGTTAGAGCAGCTTACCAATCACTGCACCTGTACACAACCCATCTCTCTGATTTGGTCCTGCCGTACATACCTACACGTACGCCTCGGTCACAAGACGCAGGCCTCCTAATTGTCCCTAGAATTTCTAAGCAAACAGCTGGAGGCAGGGCTTTCTCCTATAGAGCTCCATTTTTATGGAACGGTCTGCCTACCCATGTCAGAGACGCAAACTCGGTCTCAACCTTTAAGTCTTTACTGAAGACTCATCTCTTCAGTGGGTCATATGATTGAGTGTAGTCTGGCCCAGGAGTGGGAAGGTGAACGGAAAGGCTCTGGAGCAACGAACCGCCCTTGCTGTCTCTGCCTGGCCGGTTCCCCTCTTTCCACTGGGATTCTCTGCCTCTAACCCTATTACAGGGGCTGAGTCACTGGCTTACTGGGGCTCTCTAATGCCGTCCCTGGAGGGGGTGCGTCACCTGAGTGGGTTGATTTACTGTTGTGGTCATCCTGTCTGGGTTGGCGCCCCCCCCCCCTTGGGTTGTGCCGTGGCGGAGATCTTTGTGGGCTATACTCAGCCTTGTCTCAGGATGGTAAGTTGGTGGTTGAAGATATCTCTCTAGTGGTGTGGGGGCTGTGCTTTGGCAAAGAGGGTGGGGTTATATCCTTCCTGTTTGGCCCTGTCCGGGGGTGTCCTCGGATGGGGCCACAGTGTCTCCTGACCCCTCCGGTCTCAGCCTCCAGTATTTATGCTGCATTAGTTTATGTGTCGGGGGGCTAGGGTCAGTTTGTTATTTCTGGAGTACTTCTCCTGTCCTATTCGGTGTCCTGTGTGAATCTAAGTGTGCGTTCTCTAATTCTCTCCTTCTCTCTTTCTTTCTCTCTCTCGGAGGACCTGAGCCCTAGGACCATGCCCCAGGACTACCTGACATGATGACTCCTTGCTGTCCCCAGTCCACCTGGCCATGCTGCTGCTCCAGTTTCAACTGACCTGAGCCCTAGGACCATGTCCCAGGACTACCTGACATGATGACTCCTTGCTGTCCCCAGTCCACCTGACCATGCTGCTGCTCCAGTTTCAACTGTTCTGCCTTACTATTATTCGACCATGCTGGTCATTTATGAACATTTGAACATCTTGGCCATGTTCTGTTATAATCTCCACCCGGCACAGCCAGAAGAGGACTGGCCACCCCACATATGCTCTCTCTAATTCTCTGAGTTTTTGTACAGCACTTTGAGATATCAGCTGATGTAGGAAGGGCTATATAAATAAATTTGATTTGATCTACAAATAGCCCACCCAACTACCTCATCCCAATATTGTGATTTTTGTTTTGCTCTTTTGCACCCCAGTATCTCCACTTGCACATCATCTGCACATCTATCACTCCAGTGTTAATGCTAAATTGTAATTATTTTGCCACTATGGCCTATTTATTGCCTTACCTCCCTAATCTTACAATATTTGCACACACTGTACATATCTTTTTCTACTGTGTTATTGACTGTACATTTGTTTATTCCATGTGTAACTCGGTTGTTGATTTTGTCGCACTGCTTCGCTTTATCTTGGACAGGTTGCAGCTGTAAATTAGAACTTTTCCCAACTGGCCTACCTGGTTAAATAAAGGTGACATAAATCAAATAAACATACCTGCATATCTGAGTGAATAGTCATTGTGAGTAGTAGGGACTCATTGTTCTGAATCCTCAGTGCAGTGTGCACAGCCAGGTCAGAGGAAAGTCCCCTCACTGAGAGTCAACGGCATTCCTCACTCCTGACTTCAACAAGGTTGCCTGGGATCAGATACTCACAGCCCAGTTCCCAACACCAGTTCACTTCCTCATTTCCATGTTCTCAGTGAAGGATTTTCATTTTCTAGAAATATGAAACTGTTAGGATGCCAGTCCTTGGACTGGACAATTATCCTTCTGGGGAAATCACTCATGCACTGTATGTATACACATGCATGTGTCACACACACACACACACACACACACACACACACTACAGTAAGTAATGTTAGCCATTGACTCTGACATATCATCTGTGGCGATCCGACCATAGCCATCCATACTCTGTGGGCAGAGAGGATATGGGTCACCAGCTGTTGTTATCTTAACCTGTATAATCACCAGGCTGCCACACCCAGAGAGCAGGGAATAACACTCTCACAATACAAGAACACGCAGGCAATACACAACAGCCTACACACTCAGTACAAACACTGTCTTTAAAAACATATATACCTATATGTGTAAGACACTAGGGCTGTGACTTTGATGGAATTTTGAATGACTTATTGGTCAGCCAAATGACCGCGGATCACTTGAACAGCACGATTTAGTTTTAAAGACGCACATTTTCTCCTTTGCTCCTGACTGCAGGGAAGGGGCCGTGCCTAGGCAACCAAACACTTGTTTGCTACAACACCTTGCTTGTTTGAGCAAGGAGCAACAAAGCACCATTACGTTGTAAAGAATCCATGTTAACACAGAAAAGGACACCGCACAAATACTGGCCGTCCCGTCTACAATCAGCTGTAATGCCCCCCCCCCCAAAAAAAACATCTTAATTTCGAGACAGTCTTGATCCATAATCAACGGTTACTCAATTATACGGTAATTGTGCCAGGCCTATGACACACAATACCCCAGACCTACAAGAGATGAGGAGAATAATAGATATTAGCTAGTGATTATGGTATCCTTGGGCAATGTCCATGGTTGGGCTCCAGAATAATGTATTAGCACAACACAGGATGCCAACGATGGGGAGTGAAGATTATATAGCCTAAACAACACAATAAGGACTGCTCCTGGGTGGTGGAACAGAGATGCCCCAAGGGTCATATTATGAGGGGAACACTAGAATGACATACAGAGAGGCAGATAGTGCATCCATTGACAATGTTTTGACTACTTATATCATATGATCTACCTGACACGTGCACCATCTGAGAATATAGATGTATTTGGGAGAGACAGTTGCCATCTACGGTAGGTTAGGAGTGTAGGAGTCAAAAAGACACCCACCATCATTGGCTGCACACATGTGTTTGTCACAGAGAGGTGAGATATTGCAGCACACTAGAGGTGCTATTGGTGGAAAATCAGATGCCAGTCAAAACAAACCCCTAATATAGATGTAATGAGTGAATAAAAGCCTCGGACTCGCCCCAAACTTCCACAGGAAACACCTCCCCTCCCCACCCCTTCCTGTCGCTCTCCGGATGTTTGGAGATTAAGGAATCAAACAGGAAGTGATGTCATCCACCTGGGACATGAATCATCTCCATTTAGTAGCATTGTCACGCCAGAGGAGTAAGTTGAAACCCCATCCTTTCATTCTCTCTCTAATCAGGGATCTTTTCATTCTCATGCATTGTTCTGATGATGGTATCATTTAACACGTCTCATTGTTTACTTCCTGGTTCTGCTGAATGAGCTCATGCCAGATTATGATGAACTTTGGCATTAGATTGTGTATGACAGCAGTATAGAGAGATAACGTCATTGAATGAGTAAGCAAAATTTCAAGTGAAGTGGTCGACCATTTCAGGCCAAGCATGCACGCACGAAAATAACAGACAAGGAGTTTGAGACATTTTCTATTAAAAAAAATTGTTTTAAAGGGAGTACTAAGTCCCTCTAAAATACACCACACTATAGATGTGTAATTGGGCATCAGAGGGAACCCATGAGTTTGCTATTCAAATTAAAAACCTATATTACAGTGTAGTTCAGAGTAGGCCACAACGCTATCACAGAGCTTTTCATGAAAACAGCCTTCTCCTCAGTAATCCTGGCCAAAACGCATTAGTGCCTGTTGAGTTTTGGTGAAGTTTCCGCCATTTGCTGGTGGTGAAGAGGGGGTAAAGCTAAAGCTAAAGCTATGTGTGCTACTGTTTGATAGTGTGTGTATTTGTGCATGCCCCAGATCAAGAAGTGGGAGGAATGTTGGCAGTTTGCTTTTCACCTACAATATGGGGGGGTTATATTCTCTGATATTAATCCTAGGTTAACACCCCTGGTTTCCAATGCTGCCAGTGAACAGTGAAAACACCTGCAACCCGGCCCTCTGCAGACCGGCCCTCTGCAGACCGGCCCGCTGCAGCCTTCAGGGAACCTAAGATGTCATCGTGAACAAAAGGAGCGCTGAAAGCCGCCCAACTCAGAGGTCTATTATTTACTGTACCAAAAGAAACTCGCTCTCACTCTATAGCATTCCCTCCCTCTCTCATTCTTCCTCATCCAAATGATTTTCTGACCAAAACAGGCCACAGAGGGAGGAAGTCCTTCTCTGCAGGACAAACCCCAGAGTTATTCACAACGCGGAGACATTTTTATGCTGATGTGTGGACTTTGTTAGCCATGATTCAGAGTAGCGGAGAGTGGGGTAAGTTGAGCCACCCGTGTTTCTAGGAAACCATACACAAAATTGATAATTTGACCAAATAACATCCTGAAATACACTGAGTGTACAAAACATTAGGAATACTTGCTCTTTCCATGACAGACTGACTGGGTGAATGCAGGTGAAATCTACACTATATATATATATACACACACCAAAGTATGTAGACAACAAGTCAAATGAGTGGATTCGGCTATGTCAGACATACCCATTGCTGACAGGTGTATAAAATCAGGCACACAGCCATGCAATCTCCATAGACAAACAATGGCAGTAGAATGGCCTTACAGAAGAGCTCAGTGACTTTCAACGTGGTACCGTCATAGGATGCAATCTTTCCAACAAGTCAGCTTGTCAAATGTCTGCCCTTTTAGAGCTGTCCCGGTCAACTGTAAGCACTGTTATTGTGTACAAAAATACAAAAGTCTAGGAGCAACAATGGTCCAGCGGTGGGCACACAAGCTCACAGAATGGGACAGCAGAGTGCTGAAGCACGTAAAAATAGTCTGTCCACGGTTGCAACACACACTACAGAGTTCCAAACTGCCTCACAGCAAAGTCGGTACAATAACTTTTTGTTGGGAGCTTCATGAAATGGATTTTCATGCCAAGCATCGGCTGGAGTGGTGTAAAGCTCGCCACCATTGGACTCTGGAGCAGTTCTCTGGAGTGATGAATCACGCTTCACCATCTGGCACTCCGACGGACAAATCTGGGTTTGGCAGATACCAGAAGTCCACCTGCCCGAATGCATAGTGCCAACTGTAAAGTTTGATAGAGGAGGAATAATGGTCTGGGGCTGTTCTTCATGGTTAAGGCTAGGCCCCTTAGTTCCAGTGAAAGGAAATCTTAACACTACAGCATACAATGACAGTCTAGACGATTCTGTGCTTCCAACTTTGTGGCAGGCCCTTTACTGTTTCAGTATGACAATTCCCAGTGCACAAAGTGAGGTCCATACAGAAATGGCTTGTCAAGATCGGTGTGGAAGAACTTGACTGGCCTGCACAGAGCCCTGACCTCAACCCCATCGAACACCTTTAGGATAAACTGGAACGCAGGTATTCCCAAACTGGGGTACGTGCAATGCCGTCGGAGGTACGCCAAATAAATAAATATTCACATTTTAAAAATATATATAATAAATACAAATAAATATTTTTATATGTTCCAACGAGGCTATACATTTGCTATACATTTGTGTGAGGTTTTTTTCCTCACCTGAGTAGCCTCGTTTCACTGCCAAAAATCAAATTAAACCATCTAGTATTCTGCGAAATAACAACACAATGTCAAATACAAGTAGCCTAGTCAAATAATTAACATCCAATCACATTAACTGTTACTCTCGCGGGAATTCCACTAACGGTCCATATGTAGCCAAACGTAGCTGCTGCTCATGCTCTGCTCATCAGTACTGATGGCGCAAAAGCAATGACAGGGAGACATAGTGGAGTGGTAACACACGTGCAAGCAGTTGCTCCCGACGCCACTTGGGTACACTGCAACATCCACCGAGAGGCTCTTGCTACCAAGGGAATGCCTGACAGATTGAAAGACGTTTTGGACACTACAGTGAAAATGGTCAACTTTGTTAAAGTAAGGCCCCTGAATTCTCGTGCATTTTCTACACTGTGCAATGATATGGGCAGTGACCACGTAACGCTTTTACAACATACAGAAGAAGTGTGCTGGTTATCAAGGGGCAAAGTATTGACATGTTGTTTTGAATTGAGAGACGAGCTTATTTACTGACCATCATTTTCACTTGTCTGACCGCTTGTATGATGGCGAGTTTCTCACATGACTGGCCTATCTGAGGGATGTTTTTTCCTGCCTGAATGATCTGAATCTAGGATTACAGGGACTCGCAACTATATTCAATGTGCGGGACAAAATTGAGGCTATGACTAAGAAGTTGGAGCTCTTCTCGGTCTGCGTTAACAAGGACAACACACAGGTTTTCCATCATTGTATGATTTTTCATGTGCAAATAAACTCAAACTTACAGACAATGTCAAATGTGATATAGCGAAGCACCTGAGTTGGGTGCGCAATTACGCAGGTACTTTCCCGAACGGATGATAAACAACTGGATTCTTTATCCCTTTCATGCCCAGCCTCCAGTCAGTCCACTTACAGATATCTGATCAAGAGCCACATCGAAATTGCAACAAGCAGTTCTGTGGAAATGTATTTTAAAATCAGAAGCCACTGACGGATTTCTGGATAGGGCGGCGCTCCGAGTATCCTGCCTTGGCAAATCAAGCTGTAAGACACTGATGCCCTATGCAACCACGTACCTATGTGAGAGTGGACTCTCGGCCTTCACTAGCATGAAAACTAAATACAGGCACAGCCTGTGTGTGGAAAATGATTTAAGACAGACTCTCTCCAATACGCAGCAGGTAGCCTAGGGGTTAGAGCGTTGGGCCAGTAACAAAAAGGTTGCTAGTTTGAATCCCCGAGCTGACAAGGTAAAATTCTGTTGTTCTGCCTCTGAACAAGGCAGTTAACCCACTGTTCCTAGGCCGTCATTGTAAATAGGAAATTGTTCTGAACTGACTTGCCTAGTTAAATAAAAGGTTAAATAAATAAAAAAATACAACCCAACATTGAGGAGTTATGTGCATCCTTTCAAGCACACCCTTCTCATTAACCTGTGGTGAATTACTCACAATTTTATGATGAACAAATAAGGTTTTATATGTAAGATGGCTAAATAAAGAGCAAAATTATTGATTATTATATTATTATTTGTGCCCTGGTCCTATAAGAGCTCTTTGTCACTTCCCACGAGCCAGGTTGTGACAAAAACCGCACTCATTCTTATGTATAAATGTATCATATAGTGCATTCTTATGTAAAATGACGGCAAAAAAAACATTTGAGAGTGCGCTGACCCTGGTGCTAGAGGGGGTACGCAGCTGGAGTTTAAATGTTTAAAAGGGGTATGGGACTATAAAAAAGTTTGGGAACCACTGGCCTAAAACATAAGTGCCCAACCTTACTAATGCTCGTGGCTGAATGGAAGTCCCCGCAGCAATGTTCCAACATTTAGTGGAAAGCCTTCCCAGAAAAGTGGAGGCTGTTATAGCAGCAAAGGGGGGACCAACTCCATATCAATGCCCATGATTTTGGAATGAGATATTCGACGAGCAGGTGTCCACATACACTACATGACCAAAAGTATAATCCTTTTGTGATGTCACTTGTTAAATCTACTTGAGTCAGTATAGATGAAAGGGAGGAGACAGGTTAAAGAAGGACTTTTAAACTTTGAGAAATTGAGACATGGATTGTGTATGTGTGCTTTTCAGAGGGTGAATGGGCAGGACAAAAGATTTAAGTGCCTTTGAACGGGGTATGGTATTAAGTGCCAGACACACCAGTTTGAGTGTGTCAAGAACTGCAACACTGCTGGGTTTTCACGCTCAACAGTTTCCTGTGTGTCAAGAATGGTCCTCCACCCAAAGGACATCGAGCCAACTTGACAACTGTGGGAAGCATTGTCAATATGGGCCAGCATCCCTGTGGAACGCAGAGTTCATGCCCCGACGAATTGAGGTTGTTCTGAAGAAAAAAAGGGTGTGAAACTCAATATTAGGAAGGTGTTCCTAATGTTTTGTACACAGTGTTACATGTAGATAACTTTGTTAGAAAGAATACTATATTTCCCTTGACCAAGTGATGCAGAACGTAAAAAAATTGCTCTACTTATGCACAATGTAAAAACAAATGTAAAAACTTACCCCACAAGTAGGATATAACTTCACTGTCCACCCAAATATAGACAATAGCCTTTGGATTTACCACACAAGTACCATGAAATAATCTCATCACACATCATCCATTGTGACAGTATGATCAACAGTGGGGCCTTTCATAAAAGAGGAAGCAACACCATTAGAGAGACAGACCCTCTATGAAACAGCCTGGCCTTTGAGAGACCTAATAGTATATGAGAGGCTACACAGTAGACCCATCGGTCTCCGTTTTCCAGTAGACAAGCAGTACTGCATGTTTAGTTGATGGGCTTACATCAGTGTGTTGGCCAGGCGACCAGACCACTGAGTATGAGGTCATCTACACAGACGACCAGACTGCCCTTAAAGATCCACTTTTACACACACACAAAGAAAAACTCCATGATACAGATCCATAATGCACATACAAAGCCCCTCCCCATGCAAGCACACATACTCACTGACATTCACAGACAGGCACCTTTCGACCTACACACAGGCATGCATACACACAAATACGCACTAGGGCCAGGACGATACCAATATGCTCGTTAGTATTGTGGTAAGGAAACAAAACAAAGAGGATTTAACTTATTTTGAAAAACAGCCCTAACATTTGAAACAAACATCACTGTTGTCAATTTTTCTTGGGTCACTATAATTATATATATTCTGCCAATTGGATTGATCCCCTCCACCACACGGAACCCCACTAATTTACCGACGGAAACACACAAGGTGGCTAAAAACAGACCTCCATCCTATGCTAGCTTGCTACCGATAGCCCGGCTAGCTGTCTGAATCTCCGTTACCCCAACCAACCTCACTACTAACTGGACCCTTATGATCACTCGACTAAGCATGCCTCTCCTTAATGTAAATATGCCTTGTCCTTTGCTGTTCTGGTTAGTGTTTATTGGCTTATTTCACTGTAGAGCCTCTAGCCCTGCTCATTATACCTTATCCAACCTTTCAGTTCCACCATCCACACATGCGATGACATCACCTGGTTTCAATTGTTTATAGAGACAATATCTCTCTCATCATCACTCAATACCTAGGTTTACATCCACTGTATTCACATCCTACCATACCTTTATCTGTACATTATACCTTGAAGCTATTTTATCGCCCCCAGAAACCTCCTTTTACTCTCTGTTCCGGACATTCTAGACGACCAAATCTCATAGCTTTTAGCCGTACACTTATCCTACTCCTCCTCTGTTCCTCTGGTGATGTAGAGCTGAATCCAGGCCCTGCAGTGCCTAGCTCCACTCCTATTCCGCAGGATCTCTTTTGACTTCTGTAATCGTAATAGCCTTGGTTTCATGCATGTTAACATTAGAAGCCTCCTCCCTAAGTTTGTTTTATTCACTGCTTTAGCACACTCAGCCAACCCGAATGTTCTAGCCGTGTCTGAATCCTGGCTTAAGAAGAAAAATTCTGAAATCTTCATCCCTAACTACAACATTTTCAGACAAAGTGGGTGGTGTTGCAATCTACTGCAGAGTTCTGTCCTACTATCCAGGTCTGTACCCAAACAATTTGAACTTTTTTTTAAAAACCCACCACATTAAAAACAAGTCTCTCTCAGTTGCCGCCTGCTATAGACCACCCTCTGCCCCCAGCTGTGCTCTGGACACCATATGTGAACTGATTGCCCCCCATCTATCTTCAGAGCTCGTGCTGCTAGGCGACCTAAACTGGAACATGCTTTACACCCCAGCCATCCAAAATCTACGATTGATGCCCTCAATCTCACACAAATTATCAATGAGCCTACCAAGTACCACCCCAAAGCCGTAAACACGGGCACCCTCATAGATATCATCCTAACCAACTTGCCCTCTAAATACACCTCTGCCGTTTTCAACCAAGATCTCAGCGATCACTGCCTCATTGCATGCATCCGTAATGGGTCAGCGGTCAAACGACTTCCACTCATCACTATCAAAAGCTCCCTGAAACGCTTCAGCGAGCAGGCCTTTCTAATCGACCTGGCCAGGGTATCCTGGAAGGATATTGATCTCATCCCGTCAGTAGAGGATGCCTGGTTATTTTTTTTAAATGCCTTCCTCACCATCTTAAATAAGCATGCCCCATTCAATAAATTTAGAACCAGGAACAGATATAGCCCTTGGTTCTTTCCAGACCTGACTGCCCTTAATGCCCTTAACCAACACAAAAACATCCTATGGCGTTCTGCATTAGCATTGAATAGCCCCTGTAATATGCAACTTTTCAGGGAAGCTAGAAACCAATTTACACAGGCAGTTAGAAAAGCCAAGGCTAGCTTTTTCAAGCAAAAAAGTTCTGGGACACTGTAAAGTCCATGGAGAATAAGAACACCTGCCCACTGCACTGAGGATAGGAAACACTGTCACCACCGATAAATCCATTGTAATTGAGAATTTCAATAAGTATTTTTCTATGGCTGGCCATGCTTTCCACCTGGCTACCCCTACCCCGATCAAAAGCACTGCACCCCCCACAGCAACTCACCCAAGCCTTCCCTGATGTTCTGAAAGAGCTACACAATCTAGACCCCTACAAATCAGCCGGGCTAGACAATCTGGACCCTTTCTTTCTAAAAATTATCTGCCGAAATTGTTGCAACCCCTATTACCAGCCTGTTCAACCTCTCTTTCGTGTCGTCTGAGATTCCCAAAGATTGGAAAGCAGCTGCGGTCATCCCCCTCTTCAAAAGGGGGACACACTCTTGACCCAAACTGCTGCAGACCTATATCTATCCTACCCTGCCTTTCTAAAGTATTCGAAAGCCAAGTCAACAAACAGATTACCGACCATTTCGAATCCTACCATACCTTCTCCGCTATGCAATCTGGTGGTCAGAGCTGGTCATGGGTGCACCTCAGCCACGCTCAAGGTCCTAAACTATATCTTAACCGCTATCAATAAGAAACGATACTGTGCAGCCATATTCATTGATCTGGCCAAATCTTTTAACTCTGTCAATCACCACATCCTCCGACAGACTCGATAGCCTTGGTTTCTCAAATGATTTCCTCGCCTGGTTCACCAACTACTTCTCTGATAGAGTTCAGTGTGTCAAAGCCTGTTGTCCGGGCCTCTGGCAGTCTCTATGAGGGTGCCTCAGGGTTCAATTCTTGGACCAACTCTCTTCTCTGTATACATCAATGATGTTGCTCTTGCTGCTGGTGAGTCTGTGATCCACCTCTACGCAGACGACACCATTCTGTACAACCCTCCAGACGAGCGTCAATGTCATACAACTCTCCTTCCGTGGCATCCAATTGCTCTTAAATACAAGTAAAACTAAATGCATGCTCTTCAATCGATCGTTGCCTGCTCCTGCCCGCCCGTCCAACATCACTACTCTGGACGGTTCTGACTTAGGTATTTGTAGTTGTCCACATATTCTAGGTGTCTGGTTAGACTGTAAACTCTCCTTCCAGACTCACATCAAACATCTCCAATCCAAAGTTAAATCTAGAATTGGCTTCCTATTTCGCAACAAAGCATCCTTCACTCATACTGCCAACCATACCCTTGTAAAACTTACCATCCTACAGATCCTTGACTTCGGCGATGTCATTTACAAAATAGCCTCCAATACCCTACTCAATAAATTGGATGCAGTCTATCACAGTGCCATCCGTTTTGTCACTAAAGCCCCATATACTACACACCACTGCGACCTCTACGCTCTCGTTGGCTGGCCCTCGCTTCCTACTCGTTGCCAAACCCACTGGCTCCAGGTCATCTACAAGACCCTGCTAGGTAAAGTCCCCCCTTATCTCAGCTAGCTGGTCACCATAGCAGCACCCACCTGTAGCACACGCTCCAGCAGGTATATCTCTGGTCACCCCCAAAACCAATTCTTCCTTTGGCCGCCTCTCCTTCCAGTTCTCTGCTGCCAATGACTGGAATGAACTACAAAAATCTCTGAAACTGGAAACACTTATCTTCCTCACTAGCTTTAACCACCAGCTGTCAGAGCAGCTCACATATTACTGCACCTGTACATAGCCCATCTATAATTTAGCCCAAACTACCTCTCCCCCTACGTATTTATTTAGCTCCTTTGCACCCCATTATTTCAAACTCTACTTTGCAAATCTACCATTCCAGTGTTTTACTTGCTATATTGTATTTACTTCGCCACCATGGCCTTTTTTTTGCCTTTACCTCTTATCTCACCTCATTTGCTCACATTGTATATAGACTTATTTTTCTACTGTATTATTGACTGTTTGTTTTACTCCATGTGTAACTCTGTTGTGTGTCAAACTGCTTTGCTTTTTCTTGGCCAGATCGCAATTGTAAATGAGAACTTGTTCTCAACTTGCCTACCTGGTTAAATAAAGGTGAAATAAAAAAATAAAAATTGTGTCTAGTTAGAGAAACAGACACCTCACAAGTCCTCAACTGGCAGCTTCATTAAATAGTACCCACAAAACACCAGTCTCAACTTCAGTGAAGAGGTGACTCCGGGATGCTGGTCTAGGGGTGCCGGCTAGGGATGCCGTCTGGGCCAGCAGCCTTGCGAGGGTTAACAAGTTTAAATGTCATACTCAAGTCAGCCACGGAGAAGGAGGGGAGCGCAGTCCTTGGTAGCGGGCCACGTTGGCGGCACTGTATTATCCTCCAAGTGGGCAAAGAAGGTGTTTAGTTTGTCTGGAAGCAAGACGGTGTCCGTGACGTGGCTGGTTTTATTTTTGTAGTCTGATTGTCTGTAGTCCCTGCCACATAGGTCTCGTGTCTGAGCCATTGAATTGTGACTCCACTTTGTCCCTATACCGACATTTTGCTTGTTTGATTGCCTTGCAGAGGGAATAGCTAAACTGTTTATATTCCTACATATTCCCAGACCTATTTCCATGGTTAAATGCAGTGGTTTGAGCTTTCGGTTTTGTGCGAATGCCGCCATCTATCCACAGACTCTGGTTAGGGTAGAGCTGGGTGATAAGGCCAAAATATCATATGGTATTTTTCTAATTGACAGTATGATGGTATTTTATGTTTTGGATTAATAAAAAAGTTCTACATTTGCTTTATGAGTACTGCGTGTCCCTAGGGTGGCAACACATTTATTCTAAATTATTTCAAAATCGGTCTTTCTCCATTCTGATTCTTGTAAAATAAATTCCTGCATTTCCATCAATTTCTGCATTTCCTGCACTCATGAGAATTTCCACACTGCCATGATATTTGCAAAAATACTAGGCCTTATTTTTAACCAAATGTTGCAATTGAGATTTAGATCAAAAACACTTGGGTGAACTTTTGGAATCATGGAAATAGAATGTTTATTCTAATTATATAGTTAGAATATAAATAATAGTGGGCACTTTGAATACAGTGTTTGACATGACAAATGAAAATGCCATGGACGAGTTGTTGTGACAGGGTTGGTACCAAAGTGATATTCAGAGTTCCCTAGGGGACCCTATAATCTTTGGCTACATTAAATATTTATTCATATAGCCAACATATTCATGCTTCGCCTATTCCTCTTTGATTTAGAAGATACTGTTTCACAAACATGCTGATTTAGGCCTCCACCAGCACTGGTATCAGGCTGTATTAGCCAGCTACGTTTGCTCTGACTAACTAGCGATTAGCATTAGTGGCTAACACGATTTAGCTGAACTTGCTAAGAAAATACAAACTAGCTGTTTACAGATGTAAGAAACACAAATATTGTAATTATAGAAAACTTGTGGATTTATATTAAGATCAAAGTGGAAACAACATTATCATCAACATTGTTTTATGTGCTGCATTGACCATGCAGACTGAATGAAAGTGTCTCGTGGTCAAGCAACAACAACATGCGCTCCTTGAGTGACGGGTGGGACTAGGTCTGTGTGGAAAGCCACACAGAGAGAGAGAGAGGAGAGAGGGATGACTCAGTTAGCAGAGTAAACTATACACATGGACGTTACTCACGGTGTATCACATTTAACAAACAAAACATTAAAATACCATAATAGAAGGTAAAAATAAAAAAAAACTGGTCCATGCATCAATACCGGTACATAGTAAAATACGGTATACCGCCCAGCCCTAGGTTAGGGTAAGTTTTAATAGTCACAGTGGGTATATCTCCAATGCACTTCCATAAACACACTCACAGAATCAGCGTGTGAATCAATGTTATTCTCAGAGACTGCCCGGAACATTTCCCAGTCTGCGTGATCAAAGCAATCTTTACACATACCTCACTCACACACACAGCCACACACCTCTCACACAAACACGCTCGTCCTCTCTTGCTCGCTCGCTCGCCTGCCCATCCACCCGCTCGCTCGCCTGCCCATCCGCTCGCTCGCCCGTCCGATTGTTCAGACCAGCGTTGAATAGTTCTTGTCACGGGCACATCCTGTTCCGAGTTTCTGCCTATAGGACAGTATTAGCAAAAAATGGAGTCGTGGTCGGATTTTCCGAAGGGATGGTGGGGGAGGGCCTTGTATGCTTAGCGGAAGTTAAGAGTAGAAGTGATTCAGTTTATTGCCCACACAAGTGCTACAATCAATATGCTGGTAGAATTTAGGTAGCCTTGTTTGCAAATTTGCATTGTTAACATCCCCAGCTACAATAAATGCAGCCTCAGGATATATGGATTCTAGTTTGCATAGAGTCCAGTGAAATTCCTTGAGGGCCATCGTGTTATCGGCTTGAGGGGGGATATGCACAGCTGTGACAATCACAGACGAGAATTCTCTTGGGTGATAATATGGTCGGCATTTGATGTAAGGAATTCTAAATCTGGTGAACAAAAGGACTCGAGTTCCTGTATCGTTGTTACGATTACACCATGAGTCGTTAATCATGTACCATACACCCCCCACACTTCTTTCCGGAGAGATGTTTGTTTCTGTCAGCTCGTTGCATGAAGAATTTTGTTACAATCTCTGATGTCTCTCTGGAAAGCAATCCTTGCCCTAATTTTGTCTAGAGACTGGACATTGGCAAGTAATATGGGGCGGCAGGGTAGCCTAGTGGTTAGAGCGTTGGAATCGCAATCGAAAGGCTGCAAGTTCAAATCCCCAAGCTGATAAGGTACAAATCTGTCGTTCTGCCCCTGTACAGACAGTTAACCCACCGTTCCTAGGCAGTCATTGAAAATAAGAATTTGTTCTTAACTGACTTGCCTAGTTAAATAAAGGTCAAATAAATCAAATAAAAAAAATTGGCAAGTAATATACTCGGAAGCGGTGGGAGGTGTGCATGCCTTCAAAGTCTGACCAGGAGGCCGCTCCATCTACCTCTTCTGTGGCAACTTTGTTTTCGAGTCGGCTTGGGTGGTGGTGCTGCGGTGCGAACAAAGGATCTGCTTCGGAAAAGTCATATATTGGTAAGTTGACATTGCACTAATATCCAATAGTTCTTCCCGGCTGTATGTAATAACGCTTAAGATTTGAGCTAACAATGTAAGAAATAATACATAAATTAAATACTGCATAGTTTCCTAAGGACTAGAAGCGAGGTGATCATCTCTGTAGGCTCCATCTAGCCGAGAGAACCACTTTGAAATTTGACATTTGATAAACGTCTAATTCTGAAGTGAGAGTGTGAGTGTGAGAGCTTAATGCAATGCATACCCTTACTTTCCTACCAGCATCATGTGATAGACTGCTCCTAGGAGCCCGGCACTGAACTCAAAACTTATTTGACAGGTACTGTGAGAGTAGGTCAAGGGTAAGATTAACTAGGCAGCACTTTGGCCAGGGTGGATAGTGTGTGTGTCTGCGTGCGTTAATTGGATCAAGTCCTAGAGGTAACAAATGGGAACAAGAGCTCTCGCACTGCATCATATCACACACAGATATGGGGGAACACAGTCAAAGGCTTTATTCGCCATCACACCAGTGGTCACGATTTAATAGAATACAGTAGTTTGAATGTACGTTCTGACACCACTCCAACCTATAACCCACACTTCTCTCTTCCCCCTCATTCTCTCCCTAACTATTTATTAAACTGATCTGCAGCCTTGGCTACCTGTATTACGTTTCAGCCCAAGTGTGTTGCTAATATAGGACAACTGTGACTTCAATGACAACACCCAGATCTCCCAGCCCAAACCCACCCTTTCTCTAACCCTCCTCGCCTGGCTCCCTAAGGTGCTGTAACAGAACTCAGGATCTAGGACGCCCAGTGCTAAGAAAGAACGAAAGAAAAGAAAAAGAAAGTGTGCAAGAGAGAGGGCGGGCGGGCGAGAGAGGCCAGGTGGGAGAGCGAGAGGACGCCGGGCGGACGGGTGAGCGAGCGAGAGGACGAGGTGTGTGTGTGTTTGTGGCTGTGGGTGTGAGTGAGGTGCGAGTGAGTGAGGGTGTGAGGTGCGAGTGAGTGAGTGAGGTGCGAGTGAGTGAGTGAGTGAGGTGCGAGTGAGTGAGTGAGTGAGGTGCGAGTGAGTGAGTGAGTGAGTGAGTTGTGTGGTGTGTGTAAGTGAGTGTGTTGTGTGTAAGTGAGTGTGTTGTGTGTAAGTGAGTATGTTGTGTGTGTGAGTGTGAGAGGTGTGTCCACCTGTCAACATCTCTAGATAGTAGGTGAAATTCGTTCAGACTCAGAATTGCATCTGTTCGGCAACAAAGACCTATCACTAAAATCTGCAACAATCTGAACGGGAGAGAGGAAATGCATAGGATTAATTAGGGATGCAGAAAGAAGTGTGTGTGTTAGTGTGGGGGTATGGGTTTGCGGTAACAGCTGCAATTAAGTGCTCATTAGGACATAAGAGCTCGTTTGTCACCACCCTACTGGGATCCACTTAGAATTTACCACCAAAGAGAGAGAAAGGGGAGAGAGAGATCCACCTCATTGTCTCTTATAGATGAGCATAATATAATGCAGTACCATAATCATTGTCTGCATTGGCAGGCTAAGGCTTGGCCTAGTTCAGCCCCAGATAGAAGCTACCCGAATGGGGCAGGCCAGCTCAAGAGGTGGCCTAGAAAACTGAGTAGGTGTGAGTGAGTGTTTATGGCACGATATGTGGCCTGGATACAGGAGAAGAGAGATGACCGGGGGACGAAGGGAAGGAGAGACGGGGGAAGGGGGGGGTGCAGAAAGAAGGAGAGAAGGGGGGGCAGAGAGAAGAAGAGTACAGAGGGAAGGAGGAGATGTTTGGAGTATATTTAGCTGTGTTCCCTAGCACACTTATAACCAGGATGTGATTTAGGACCTGGCCTAACAGGGCTTCAATCACCAATTATAAATAGCCCTCTTACATGCTCACCAGACCGCTCTTCCGTGTGCGCCATCGCATGCATGTTGATTTTGTCCACCCACACTAGACGCGATGAGGACACGCAGGTTGAAATATCAAAACGAACTCTGAACCAACTATATTAATTTGGGGACAGGTTAAAAAGCAAACATTTATGGCAATTTAGCTAGTTAGCTCGCTGTTGCTAGCTAAATTTGTCCTGGGATATAAACATTGGGTTGTTATTTAACCTGAAATGCATATGGTCCTCTACTCCGACAATTAATCCACAGATAAAGTTAATCTCTCCTCCTTCAGGCCTTCAGACTTTATATGGCTGTTGGCAACCACCTTTAAGTTACATTACCACTACCAACTGGACTGTGGACCTCAGTTCATCTTTCAATCACCCACATGGGTGTACAATATACTCCCAAAAAAACAATGAGGAGATGGGAGAGGCGGGACTTGCAGCGTGTCACAAATAGAATCAAGTTCTATTTTAGCACCTGCTACATAGACGCGCACAAGCAGTTTGGATGCAATGATTGAATAAATCGTACATTTATTTTGCAGCGCACGCAAAGCTAGTGGTGTGGTCAGCATGTTACACTACAACACCGGGCCTATATAAACTCAGAATTTGAGTGTCGCAAAAAAACACTAGTAAAATCACACAGCCACACAAAAACATTTCTTTGCTTTCTGAAATGTATTTAGTTGACCCGTGTCTGTGAAACCAGCCCTAGGTGTCATCCTCCTGGTGTCATCCTCCTGGTGTCATCCTCCTGAGGGCATAGAAATCTGACCTTGACTGAGAAAGCAAAAACCAACACCTCTGACTACCACTCAGTGTGTTCACCTTTGGATCCAGAGAGGGAGAGAAAGAGGCGGACAGGAAGGAGAGACCTGCAGGGCATCGTAAAAACAGGAGACATTTGCGCATGAGCAAGGTTCAAGCTTCTACCTTAACCTTTGAGACGAGTTTAAAATGCTGCAGCTAGAGAACACTCTGCTATGGAACTTCCAAAACACATTCATTCATGTCACACAGGAACTACAAACACACACTCCAATCATGCAGACGTAAAAGTCTATTTATACGCCACTTCCTTTTATTTACCCAGTTCATTGTTCAGGCCACATCTGCTGAGGGCCGAGGACACAATGGATAGGCCACACACACACGTCTGCATCATTCCTCGGTCTTACATTCTCCCTTGCTCCCTCCCTCGCTCTACCACACACACACACATCTGTTGGGTTCCTGCTGCACAAAGAGCCAGAAAAGCCAGCATTAACAGATATCCCTAGCTATTGTTCTCAGCTACACTGACAAACTCCAGAAGCTGATACCACCTGTTACATACTGGACACTGACCATTCACTCCCTTTCCCCATCTCGGTCTCTCTGACACACACACACACACACACGTATTAGTACAGTAGAATACCTAGCTAAGCAGTAGCTAGTATTAGTACAGTAGAATACCTAGCTGAGCAGTAGCTAGTATTGGTACAGTAGAATACCTAGCTAAGCAGTAGCTAGTATTAGTACAGTAGAATACCTAGCTGAGCAGTAGCTAGTATTAGTACAGTAGAATACGTAGCTAAGTGCTACAAATGACAGTTGTTTATACCCCCAGTCTGTTTCATATCAGTCTTAATATTACAGGATGTCAGCTTAGCCTTCACCTAGGGGATTACACACACATTTAATACAGGGTACACAGTCACTATGCAAATACATAAGAGTACAGCCTTGCACAAGCAAAGGTGAATGTGGCAAAACCAGCAATTAGCACCAAAACGGCATCTGCCCCGGTTCACCCCCCACTCTGTCATTTCCTGTGAGAAGCAACTTCCCCAAAATGGCCCCTGTGGGGTAAACACCAGGGTCATTACGACCGCCAGGGGTGGGACAGGGTCTGAGTGCAGGAAGGATGCCATTTTTTCTTTTAATTCTCTGAATCCCCACTAACCAAGCACCTACTCACCTCAGTAAATGAGTGGCGTCTTTAGGCATGTCACAATGCTTCCGATACCCTCTAAGGCGGTGTTTCTCAACCCTGTTCCTGGGGATGCATGAGGACCTACATTTTAGTCCTTGCCATAGAACTAAACACACTTGAATCAACTGATCATCAAGACTTTGATTTGGATCAGGTGTGCGAGTGCTAGGGCTAAAACTAAAATGTGCACCCCTTTGGGTCCCCAGGACCAGGATTGAGAAACACCGCTCTAGGGACCTTAACAACTGATTTTGGATCAGCTCTGCCATCTTCAGGATCAGCTCTCTTCATTGCTCCTTTGCACCCCATTATTTGTATTTCTACTTTGCACATTCTTCCACTGCAAATCTACCATTACAGTGTTTTACTTGCTATATTGTATTTACTTTTTTTTGCCTTTACCTCACTTCATTTGCTCACATTGTATATAGACTTGTTTCTACTGTATGTTTATTCCATGTGTAACTCTGTTGTTGTATGTGTCAAACTGCTTTGCTTTATCTTGGCCAGGTTGCAATTGCAAACTTAACCTCAACGACTATGAGCAGAACAAGTCAAACAGGCCCTAGATCAGCTGTTTGCCGGGAATGCTGTACCTTCCCATCTCCCTTAGCACAACAGACACCATTTCGTGTTTCATGATGATACTTTGCTCGGCTGGTACTACAGGAAGGGCTGCTGTTTTTGGCCATTTTTCTGCCTCCCCCGTACAGGAAATGGTCGTTCGTCAACACAACAAATAATAGCTGGTTGTGTCTGAAATGGCATCCTATTCCCTACGTAGTGCATTTTACTTTGACCAGGACACAGACAGGTCTCTGGTCAAAAGTAGTGCACTATGTAGGGAATAGGATTCCATTTCAGATGAAGCCACTGTGTATTTACTGTCCTCAACTGAGAGAGTGTTTTTCAGTCAGTTTTTGGGGATCAGGAAAACATTTGTAGTGAATTTTTCAACCATGTGTTTGAGTCTGAGGTATGAAAAGTGATACATCCATGGATAATGCTACATCTTTCCTCTTCAAAGTCGTACTAAAAAACATTGGGTTTGAGTTGATATTTAGGCATAATGTGTAACAGTCTTATCAGTTGAGCCAATCCACTATAATGGTTCCAATTTAGGCACTGACTAGAGGAACTCATGAGTCCCTTTTTCCATAAACACTGAAACAACCACACAGCTGTGTGACAAACACTAACATCTAGTCAACATCAGGGTTGTGTTCAGTAGGCTGCACAGCGTAGTAAGATGTTTTAAATGATTTACAACAGAAGTGTTTCATATTGGACAAGTTGAATAGTAGGTTACCTCCCTGTTTCAAACCGCTTTTTCTGGATACAGCCCAGACATTTAAAACACGTTCGCTTTTCTTGTTTCAACTGACATTGCTGGTGCAAAAATATAACCGGAAATTAGAGTTTGAACAAAAACGCTATACAACAATATCAATATCATGAATCCAAGTACGAAAGTATAAAGCAGGTGTTTAAGCCAAGGAGGGGTTACATGTAACATCTCCAACACACCAGAGACACCAAACCTCCATCCCTGTGCTAATCCTCCGCTTATCTCTCCATAAACACTGCTACAGACTAGCTACAGCCCAGTATTCTGAGGGTTACTGGACCCCTGTGCCGTAGTGAGGGGGGTTTCCAGCCAAACACACAAAGCCATCAGGCAGAGGGGGAGAGAAGGGGGATTTAGGGAAAGGGGGTTGGCAGGGGGCAAAAGAAAGTGAGGGAAACAGCTGCTGAGTGGTAGAGGGGGGTGAAGGGGAAGCCAAAGAAAAAAAAGGAAAATGAGAGGGAGGGGGTTCCTCTCTTTCTTTTCTATGTCAGTGAAATAAATTACTTTTATGTTTGTGCCCCGTCTCGGATACTTTAGTAAGGTTGACCAACCCAGTCTTGGAAAACACTCTAGCCCCCAGAACACTGTCACAAACACACTCAATACACTCACCTGCTCTGAGAAGCACAACAAACTCATAGCAAAGTATCCTCTCCAGAACACACTGAAAACAGTATCTTGAAAATTAAATTAAATGTACTTAAAAAAAAGAATCCAGACATTTCCTCTTATCACATTCCCAGCTCTCAAAGATACACTACATGTCCACATAGAATTAATGGGAGGTGGGGATTCAATTCTATTCCCTTGTCTGTGGAATGTTCCTTATTAGAATGCTGGTGTTCCTCTAGAGCTGGGACACGCACAGCGCTGACAGCTCTGCTTAACACAGATGGCGATGACAGCCCTAGACTGCCTTTAAACATGAAACCAGGAGGAGGGAGGGTACAGGTGGGACCCTCACCTTTATCCCCGTTCTAAACCTGGAATGTTCCTTTACATGTATGGTACATAGTAACAGGGCCTTCAGGCGTGCTGGAGTAATATGGCCTTTCATATTAATAGTAAAATGCACGTGTTACTTAGAAGGGACCGGTCGAAACTTATGCAATTGTTACCCGAAGAAAATGGGAGACGGTCATGCTCTCAATTTCAGTCAGCGAAAGGGTTACAGTTTTATATATTTCTTTTCACCATGGGAGGGTCATGTCATTTGTAAATAGATTAAAATGTCAGTATGTGTCAGCATTTTGGAATTTAAGTAGAGTAAAAAAGTACAAACTGAAATTAGCCTACAACTGTGCAGTTTACAGTCCTAGACAATAATTGTGTACTCACTTGATAACAATAATATTTTCCTCATTGCACTGTGCTGTTGTAGCCTAGGTAGAATAATGTTTTCTAAAAACATAGGCCTAATCAATAGTGGAGTTTTGTATGCCCGACTACTGCAGAGAGCAGCCTGGAGGAATGCACAACTCTACCATTTCCTAATCAAACTTTGTTTTCTTACACTTTGACAGATATATATTTAACTAATTCGGCCACTCATATCAAGCTAATATTTTGCTCATTTCGGCTTCACATCTCTAGCCTCGCTCTTCTAGCTATTCCCGTGAGCATTAGGCTATAGGCTACAAGACTCTCCACTATTCCTCTTCTCATGAAATCCTAGGAAAAGCTATAGGCTATAAAAGCTACAGGAGATTATCTTTTCTGCATTTTTAATACTAGGCCTGATCGGATGTGTGGAGAGAAGCAGGCTTGCTCTTACTATTTGCTTAATGTAAAATAGGCCTAGGCCAGATGAACTGTCGGGGAAAGTGGAGGAGAGAGAGTGCATCACAGGTCAGTGATAATAACATTGTTGCACTTGTGTAGCCTATTAAAATGGTTTCAGAGGACAGACTGATGAGCACAGTGAAAAAGAGACAAATGAATTGACATCCAATCGAAAAATGGAAATCACTTGCAAACCACTTGAGAAACATGTAAAAAGATACACAGGCTAAACAGCGTTTGTTGATGAATTTCTACATTTAAATTAAAATATGAGTTTCTAGATTTTTTCCATTCGGCTACATGTAGCCTACACTGAAGTACTATTTGCAGTTGTCACTAAGACAATGAACACACCCTAAAGCATCTGTGCAACCACCGTATTAATAGGCCTACAGCGGATGCTGTATAGGATGCTAGGTAAAAATATATATTCCTCAGGGGGAGGGACATCCATTTTCATTACAAAGAGGTCAGATTACCTCCAGGCATCCCTCAATATGAATAACTTCCAGTCCCTAAGAACCGGTATAAAATGTTTAGGTAATATAGTATGTGTTATGTATAGTATGCATGTTAAAACGAGTGTGCAAAAAGTATATGCTAAAAAAAAATTATACTTTAGGTAGGCTAAACCCCTATCCAGCAGACAGACCGCTGGTGTGACCAGGGGGGGTGACAGGCCTGGTATGGTTGTTTGGTACTGTAGCCCCCAGCACTGTCCAAATACAGCTGTTACTGCCGCATGGATCCCACTAACCAAACCAAGCAGCACCAGAAAACAGGCTTGCAACAGGAGGGCCAAAAGGAACGATTTGTCGCTAAACAGCAAACCTCCACGCCCCACTGTTTATTTTGGTTTAAGAGGCTACTCTTCCCCTTTCTCTCCCCTTCGCTTTCCCCTGCTCTCCTGGCAGGGCCTTTCAAATAACAGGTTGCCAAAAATAGTGCAGAATGAGTAGGAGACTGTAGACATAACAGGAGAGATGGAAAGAGGCCAGACAAATACAGGCCTTATGGACAGCAGTGAGTGAGTGAGTGAGTGAGTGAGTGAGTGAGTGAGTGAACATTCACATACTGTAGGCCAGAGCTTTTCATCAGAAACCTGGGCTCCGTACATCCTGTGGGGTCAGTTAGTGTTTCTCAAATGGTTTTTGTACCAAGGACCAGCAAGCTACGGTTCCTGCTTTGGGAAAGAGCAGACTAAACTATATAGGGTTGAGACCATAAATTGATGGCTTGGGGGGGGGGACATGACAAGTGGGTTTATTATGTCTGGTCAGTCCCAGCTTAATACCACAAATACAATCAAAACAAGACTTTACATGGGATCGAACCAGCTTGTGATGGTCAAGATCCGTGATAACCCCATCTCTGCAGTCCCCTATACCACTAACGCCTTCATCCCATGGTCACTTCAGGTCTGAGTTAATATTTTTGGGACGAAGGAATGCGTTCTCCCCACAACATTAAAACCCAGTTTCCCAGTTTGACTTCAGCTACAACTGATAAACTTAGAACACTGGAATCTGCCCTACTTCCATAAAAATGCCACCAGTCGTCATGGGGAGATTCCACGCCAGGATAACCTAAATATATTGGTCCCATCTCAGATTGTTCTGGCAATTCTAACATAGAAACCTCATTGGCAGGAATGATGTTAGACATGATTTTACATTTATCACAAACAATTTTAGGAAATCATGATGAAAGTAGCCATTTAAGGCCTTTCTTAGACCTATACATGCCTCTTGTAAGACCCTATGATCCGTACATAATTACAGACAACATCTTGCTGTCATACTCCTTAGTGTGCTATAAAATAAGGAGTATGTCTAGATTCTGAAATACAATATTTCACATTCATTAACTCAACATAAAAATATAAATCTCTCAAGTGCCTTTTTTGATTTTGTTAATTTTTAAAGAGAATTTTTTTTAAACAATATACTCAACAAGTACATCATTTTTTAGAGTGGGCTCTGTACTCATTTTGAAGTTGATGATAAATGTTATGAGCACCACCAACACAGTGAATGGGAAATAGATTCAAAGGGAACTCCCCCTACTGGTGAATGTTCAAAGATATTGTCAATATCTATGTATAAAATGGGTCATATCGTCAAAAACACCAGAAAGCCCACTCTGGTAATTCTACGTGCTTGAAGTCTTCCTCCAAATTAAGTTTCTATGTGGGAATTGAAAGAACAATCAGAGTTACCAAAAGCACTTTTTGGCTATGCTGGAGTGGAATCGCCCCATGGGAACATTCTCCAACTGCCAGTCCAGTCGGGCGGTGACCCTCTCTCTGGGTCAGATCTTATTGGTCATTAAATAGCCATAAAACGACTACTTACCAACATACGATTGGCCCCACAGGGATTGAGTTTAATCATCGGTAAGAGTGGGTCTTGAGAACTATGCAGTGTGGAATAGGTTTGCCATTCAGTGGACTCACAAATATAAAAATGTCAATTTAATGACTTTTTATTATCATACACAAATGTTTTATTAGGAATGTTTGTGTATTGTGGGTATGTAACTGGACTGGGATAGAGGGCAGGTTTTCAGTGGGAAAATGGTAGAGAGATGGCATGAGACTCAAGAGTAGAGTACAAAGGGTGTCTTTTCACAAGCGGACATCTGAACAGTGCGGATCTCAAAGAAACATTTAATTGGCTTAAGCTGCTGTGTCAAATCCTATCGCCTGACTAACACAGTGGACACACACACCATATGGGTGTTAATCTTCAGCTGTCTGTGCCAACCTTTAACAGTTCTAAACGTACGCCTGGGATGGCCACTGCTGGGGGGGTCCGGGGGTAAATTAATATAGGGGAAATACTGCACACACAATTAGAGTGTCTAAAGCCCGCCACGTTTCATGCTCAGGCAGAGAGAAGTAGAGGTAAATTACAAGGGTATAACTCGTCCCACTGACAAGCACGCACTGTTCTGTATAGGCCAAGTGGCCTCCTATAGAGAGGGGGAGGGGGGTGCTGTACAGGGGTTAAGACATCCCAAACCCTCAGACCTATGGCATACATCCCTCACACAGACGCACCAGTACATTGGGACAGAACACAGCTCTGTTAGCCAGTAGGCATGGCGTGACATGGTTGGAACTGAGCAGGATCCCTTAATTAGGGACAACAGAACAAGAGCTTGTCAAAGACCTGTCTGTGCATGCCGAACAGATACTCTCTCCCTCTCTCAAATGTCAGGGCTGGGTTTATCCTCCATCTTGTAAAATTACATGTTAACAGAGGTCGACCGATTAAAATCGGAATGGACGATTAATTAGGGCCGATTTCAAGTTTTCATAACATTCGGAAATCAGTTAACTTCTTGAGTGTAGGGGGCAGGGTTTTCGTTTTTGGCTAAAAAAACATACCCATTTGAAACTGCCTATTTCTCAGGCCCAGAAACAAAACTAGAATATGCATATAATTGTGATATTAGGATAGAAAACACTCTAAAGTTTGCAAAACTTTAGTTTGCAAATTTGTTCTTAACTGACTTGCCTAGTTAACTTCTTGCGTCGAGCAATCCCGTATCCGGGAGCGTAATCATAGCCTCAAGCTCATTACCATAACGCAACGTTAACTATTCATGAAAATCGCAAATGAAATTAAATAAATATATTGGCTCACAAGCTTAGCCTTTTGTTAACAACACTGTCATCTCAGATTTTCAAAATATGCTTTTGAACCATAGCTACACAAGCATTTGTGTAAGAGTATTGATAGCTAGCATAGCATTAAGCCTAGCATTCAGCAGGCAACATTTTCACAAAAACAAGAAAAGCATTCAAATAAAATAATTTACCTTTGAAGAACTTCGGATGTTTTCAATGAGGAGACTCAGTTAGATAGCAAATGTTCAGTTTTAATGATACTCAAAAAATCAAATCCAAAAAGATTATTTGTGTAGGAGAAATCGCTCCGTTTTGTTCATCACGTTTGGCTAAGAAAAAAAAAAAAACGAAAATTCAGTCATTACAACGCCAAACTCAAGGTGTTTTTCATATCAAATGATAAACATTTCCATAATATCGACAATAATTTCGACGGAGGAAACATGGCAAACGTACTCAAATCAAATTTAGAATCAATACACCTCAAGGTGTTTTTCAACAATAATCTCTATTAGATGATAAGGAAATCATAAGGATATATGAATTTGTGGCAGTTTGGTTTCTAGACAAAGTAAACAAAGTGGCTGAGTGACATAAGAATGCAAATGGAAAAATGCACGCAGCTGGAGATGAGTGGCGGATATATTTACATCACCATCAATTCCCATTATTAAAGTGGCTGGAGTTGGGTCAGTGTCAGTGTGTTGGCAGCAGCCACTTATGGATTCAATCTTCCAATGATACTCCTCGGTCCCAAATGCACGTCACCTCGCCTTCTGGATGATGCTGAACAGACACAGTGGTTTGGGTTGAAATCTTTATGGCCTTCCAGAAAGTGTAGGCTCATTGCCCCCGGTGATGCTGTGCAGCATCTCACAGCCATATAAGGAGACATTGGAACACAGCGCATTCAAAATCTGGGGCACTTCCTGTATGAAATTTCATCTTGGTTTCGCCTGTAGCATTAGTTCTGTGGCACTCACAGACAATATCTTTGTAGTTTTGGAAACGTCAGAGTGTTTTCTTTCCAAAGCTGTCAATTATATGCATAGTCGCATCTTTTCGTGACAAAATATCTTGTTTTAAAACTAACGTTTTTTTATCCGAAAATTAAAAGAGCGCCCCCTATATCGAAGTTAAATAAAGGTAAAATAAAATAAAAAAATTTAAAACCATTTTTGATGAGGCAAATTTTTACAACTGCAACTCTTAAATGTATTTGAAATTGTACACACTCTCGCTTACAAACACACAATCTGCAGATCTTAAACTTTCTTGAGGCGTGTTCGTGCCCGTGCATGGCGTGTGCATTTTGTGATGGCCTTGACAGGGGTGTGTCTATACACTTGCCTCTCGTTCATCCCAAAAGGGTGGTGGCATGGCCATGTAAATTCAACCCTGAAAGGTCAGAGGTCACCTACTCTGTGAGACTGAAATACCCTGTGGGTGAACTGTAGCGTACTCAATAGGCTAATTCAAGGAGCAGGCAGGGAGAAGGCAGCATCATTATTTGAAGGTCTATGTGTAGTAGGGGATGGCTTGTCTGTCGATGGCCACTTAGCCTACGATACAGTAGTGGGGTGGTAGTACAGTGGACTTAGTACATGTTAACTAGAGGTCGACCGATTATGATTTTTCAACGCCGATACCGATTTATTGGAGGACCAAAAAAGCCGATACCGATTTAAATCGGCCGATTAAAAAATTAATAATAATAATAAAAAACAAAATACATAATAATAATTTTAAAACATAAAATAATAATAATATATATATTTATTATTTATTTGTAATAATGACAATTACAACAATACTGAATGAACACTTATTTTAACTTAATATAATAAATCAATAAAATCAATTTAGCCTCAAAGTAATAATGAAACGTTCAATTTGGTTTAAATAATGCAAAAAAAAGTGTTGGAGAAGAAAGTAAAAGTGCAATATGTGCCATGTAAGAAAGCTAACGTTTAAGTTCCTTGCTCAGAACATGAGAACATATGAAAGCTGGTGGTTCCTTTTAACATGAGTCTTCAATATTCCAAGGTAAGAATTTTAAGGTTGTAGTTATTATTGGAATTATAGGACTATTTCCCTCTACCATTTGTATTTCATTAACCTTTGACTATTGGATGTTCTTATAGGCACTATAGTATTGCCAGTGTAACAGTATAGCTTCCGTCCCTCTCATCGCTCCTCCCTGGGCTCGAACCAGGAACACGACGACAACAGCCACCCTCAAAGCAGCGTTACCCATGCAGAGCAAGGGGAACAACCACCCCAAGGCTCAGAGCGAGTGACATTTGAAATGATAACTAGCTAGCCATTTCACTTCGGTTACACCAGCCTCATCTCTGGAGTTGATAGGCTTGAAGTTATAAACAGTGCAATGCTTGACGCACAACGAAGAGCTGCTGGCAAAACGCACGAAAGTGCTGTTTGAATGAATGTTTACGCGCCTGCTTCTGCCTACCACCACTCAGTCAGATCCTTAGATACTTGTATGCTTAGTCAGATTATATGCAATGCAGGACACGCTAGATAATATCTCGTATATCATCAACCATGTGTAGTTAACTAGTGATTATGATTGATTGTTTTTTATAAGATAAGTTTAACTAGCTAGCAACTTACCTTGGCTTACTGCATTTGAGTAACAGGCAGTCTCCTTGTGGAGTGCAACGAGAGAGAGGCAGGTCGTTATTGCGTTGGACTATTTAACTGTAAGGTTGCAAGATTGGATCCCCCGAGCAGACCAGGTAAAAATCTGTCGTTCTGCCCCTGAACGAGGCAGTTAACCCACTGTTCCTAGGCCGTCATTGAAAATAAGAATGTGTTCTTAAAGGGAGGCAAGGCATCCAATGGAACAGAGAGCTTTCAGGAAAAACAGCACTTCCTGGTTTGATTTTTGTCCTGCAATATCAGTTCTGTGCTACTCCATGCCTTAAAAGTGCATCACACTGAAGTTTCCACCAGTAAATCGACTCTCCCCAAACAGCTACCATATGTACTTACACACACACACTATAGGTTGCAGGATGCAATCATTCCAACAAGTCAGTTTGTCAAATTTCTGCCCTGCTAGAGCTGCCCCAGTCAACTGTAAGTGCTGTTATTGTGAAGTGGTAACGTCAAGGAGAAACAACAGCTCAGCCGCGAAGTGGTAGGCCACGCAAGCTCACAGAATGGGACCGCCGAGTGCTGAAGCGTGTAAAAGTCATCTGTCCTCGGTTGCAACACTCACTACTGAGTTCGTTGAGAGCTTCATGAAATGGATTCCCATGGCCGAGCAGCCGCACAAGCCTAAGGTCATCATGTGCAATGCCAAGCGTTAGCTGGAGTGGTAAAAAGCTCGCCTCCATTGGACTCTGGATCAGTGGAAACGCATTCTCTGGAGTGATGAATCACGCTTCACCATCTGGCAGTCTGACGGACGAATGTGGGTTTGGCGGATTCCAGGAGAACGCTACCTGCCCGAAAGCATAGTGCCAACTGTAAAGTTCGGTGGAGGGGGAAAAATGCTCTGGGGCTGTTTTTCATGGTTCGGGCCCCTTAGTTCCAGTGAAGGGAAGTCTTAAACGCTACAGCATACAATGACATTATAGACGATTCTGTGCTTCCAACATTGTGGCAACAGTTTGGGGAAAGCCCTTTCCTGTTTCAGCATGACAGTGCCCTGTGCATAAAGCAAGGTCCATACAGAAATGATTTGTCAAGGTCGGTGGAAGAACTTGACCTGCCAGCCAGACCTAAACGCCCAATCTCATTAATGCACGTGGCTGACTAGAAGCAAGTCCCCGCAGAAATATTCCAACATCTAGTGGAAAGCCTTCCCAGAAGAGTGGAGGCTGTTATAGCAGCAAAGGGGGGGGGACCAACTCCATATTAATGCCCATGATTTTGGAATGAGATGTTTGACGAGCAGGTTTCTACATACTTTTGTTCATATAGTGTACAAGTTTCATACTAGCACTCAGCTTTATAGGTTAAAACTGAGACTTCCCTGCTTTCTGGAGCTTGAGACTCCCTCAGTGTGTGTGTGCGCATTGTATTTAAAACTTCTTATGGCTGCAGGGGCAGTATTGAGTAGCTTGGATGAAAGGTGCCCAGAGTAAGCTGCCTGCTCCTCAGTCCCAGTTGCTAATATATGCATATTATTATTAGTATTGGAATAAAAACTCTGAAGTTTCTAAAACTGTTTGAATGATGTATGTGAGTACAACAGAAACCATATGGCAGGCAAAAACCTGAGAAGAAATCCAAACAGGAAGTGGGAAATCTGAGGTTGGTCAATTTTCAACCCAACCCCTATTGAATACACAGTGGGATATTGGTTATGTTACACTTCCTAAGGCTTCCACTAGACGTCAACCGCCTTTAGAAACTTGTTTGAGGATTCTACTGTGAAGTGGGACCGAATGAGAGAGGAATGAGTCAGAGGTCTGCCAGCAGTGATGCGCTGGTCACACGAATTTCACGAGAGGTATCTCCCATTCCTTTGCTTTTCTGAAGACAAATGAATTCTACGGTTGGAATATTATTGAAGTTTTGTTAAAAACATCCTAAAGATTGATTCCATACATCGTTTGACATGTTTCTTGTTACGGATACAGTTATCCTGTGTGTGTGTGTATCCTGTGTGTGTGTTTCTTTTCTCTCCTTCTCCCCTCACAGGTGAAAACAATCACTCCCCAATCAGTCAACAATCAATCATCAATCAGAAGACACACCTCCTCCTACTTCCTATCCTATCACAGTTCCTTCCCCATGGTTTAAAAACCCCATCATTTGTTTGTTCTGGAGCTCAATCTCTAGCTCAATCTCTCTGTAAATGCCATGTCTGTAGGTCTCTGTGTTTCACTCTCGCTTTGTGTCTTAACCTCTCTTTTGTTTAAGCACCTCATAGCACTTTGTCATCACCTGTGAGTATTGTTTTTGGTTATGGTGTTTGTTTGTTGCTGGTGGGAAAAGGGGGAAACCAAGACAAGTCGCCCATGGGCATACACTACCCGTAGGTGAACTTTTAAATACACTAGTTAGAACTGGGCGGACCACCTACTGTATTTTTGGTTAGTTAGTTAGCTGTTGTTAAAGTAGGCTAGTCTAGCTTAGGGGTGTTTTTGAATACTTATTGTTTCTTTCCTTGGGTCCAGCTCAGCCCCTTTTCCTGCTCCCCCCATTACCGTGTGTTTATAAATAAACCTGGAGTTTGACGGTAGATTTCTGTTGTCGTGGTTATTTCGTTCACACTTTTACTTTGTCACAATAATAATTTGCATGAGTTATGTTACGGGTCTCATTACCATCCCCCCTAGACTGTCGGGCCAAAAGGGATTCGTAACATTTCTACAGACAGTAACAGAAGCAACGCGCTTCATGACTTTGGATTGGTTTACCAAACGTGCTAACAAAAGTAGCTCTTTGGACATAAATGGACATTATCGAACTAAATCAAACATTTAATGTGGAACTGGGATTCCTGGAAGTGCATTCTGATGAAGATCAAAGGTAAGTGAATATTTACAATGTTATTTATGACTAATGTTGACTACCCAATATGGCAGATATCCTTCTTGGCTGCTTTGTTGTCTGAAAGCTGTACTCAGATTATTGCATGGTTTGCTTTTTCCGTAAAGTTTTTTTTAAAAATGTCATAGCGGTTGCATTAAGGAGAAGTGTATCTATATTTCCATGTCTAACAATTGCATTTTCATCGACATTTATAATGAGTATTTCTGTAAAATGATTTGGCTCTCTGCAATATCACTGGATGTTTATGGAACTAGTGAACGTAACGCGCCAATGTATACTGAGATTTAATATAAATATGCACTTTATCGAACAAAACATATGTATTGTGTAACATGAAGTCCTATGAGTGTCATCTGATGAAGATCAAAGGTTAGTGATTCATTTTATCTCTATTTGTGCTTTTTGTGACTCCTCTTTGGCTGGAAAAATGGCTGAATTATTCTGTGACTTGGCGGTGACCTAACATAATCATTTGTGGTGCTTTCGCTGTAAAGCCTATTTGAAATCGGACACTGTGGTGGGATTAACAACAAGAGTACCTTTAAAATGGTATAAGATACATGTATGTTTGAGGAATTTTAATTATGAGATTTCTGTTGTTTGAATTTGGCGCTCTGCACTTGTCATATCAATCCCGTTAACGGGATTGCAGCCCTAAGAAGTTAAATCAGGGCAAGGTTCTGTATGTAGGTGATCTGAATATAGGCCCGTGGGTAAAGAGCTCAGGTCAGTTGGTAGTCATGTATCTCTAGATCATGTCTTTGGAGCAGTTTAACCGTCAACACGTTCAACAATGTCACAACAGTAAACGTCTTCATCGCTGTCACTATAAGAAAAAAAAGGTTTAGAAGGAATTTACAGACTTTATCCTGCGGGAAAAAACTGTTAATACTCAGGTATTAAAATACATTTTTAGCTTGTTGGGAAAAGCCTGTTTAAAATGAGGATGAAAGAGAGTGAATGCCAAACAGTGCAGTTAAATGTTATTGCAGCAGCCTTATGACAGCAAGCTGTTCTATAGTGGACAATGATTTCCGTCAGTCCTTATGACAGCATAAATACTTCAATTATTGACACAAAGCTCCCTCCTGCAGGGACATTCCAGACTCTAGGCCCCCAAAATAATTTGCTCTCCAAAAGGAAATCCTGGGATGTTTGTACGGGGGATGAGGGTGGGGGACACAAACCCTCCCTCTAGCAGTGCAGTGCTCAGCGCTCGTACACAACAAACCAAAAATATCAGCAAGCGCCGAGCAGTGTCCAACAGGTCCCTGCCTGCCCCTTTCTGCCTCCAGTTTGGGCCACAGAAACAGTGGTTGGACACACACAGGCACATACATTTGAGGACTTCAGGAAACAAATGCTGATGCTTGTCAGTCCGCCGTCCTTCGACAAACAAACACAAATGTGTGTGGGTCAGACGACAGAGTTTCCATAAAGAGCAACAGGAAGCAGCACTCACAGCAGATGTCCCCTTATCAAGGCTGCAGGTGACCACTACAACACACACACACTAACAAACATTAATGAAACACACAAACAAAACAAACACCCTCCTGTCCATAAACTGTCAATCTTTACCTCCACATCATTATTAATATACAATCTGGTTGCTATGGAGAGTGAGTAGCAGGGCCATGAACCAAGTCACACTGATTTGCATGTTGGTTAAGGGTACACTTTGCATTGAGGCCCTTTTGCATGCAAAATCCCGACAGGAGCAGAGGAGAGAATGGAGGGTAGGGGTGTTCTCTGCTTCAAATGGCACCAGAGCCTTCAGTGCCTGGAGCTTCCAAACTGATATCAGCCATTTAGTCTTCAGATGAATAGAATTAATTAGAGGGGTATTAGTACGGCCTTTACATTCTCACAACATGTCTCAAATTATAATGCTCTGTACACAAGTCAGTGTGTGAGTGCATGCATAAGTGTTTGCATTCATGCATTTTGTGTTGTGTGCAATAGCAAAAATGTCTGATTGTGGCAAGGAAAATGACGAGCTCAAGTTCAAGCTGAACGTCTTGCTTGTTGGCACAGCTCACTTCCTTTTCCTGTACGGCAAGCAGGAAAGGCCATTCAGCTGTGCAGGAAGACAAACAGGCCAGTTTGACAGGGCCAATTTGGTGTTTTCCTCATCAGCAAGGACAAACAGCGAATCCCCCCCCACCCCCCCCCCCCACCCCTTTCTGGCTTAAAAACACACACACACAGTGCTCTGGCTAGGCGCAGAGATATCTTAAATTAGAGATAACAAACGTTCACTTCCTCATCTTGTTGCTCCTATTTTCTCCTAAGAGAGAGAGAAAAAAACTTCCACATAAACTGCTGAAGTCATGGCTTTGCCTGGAACAACACAGGTGTGCGGAGACTGATTTCCTCCTATTCAATACCAACCATACCCCAACACACAAAGCATCACAACACAGGCAGTATATTGTATAGTATTAGAATCAAATATAAAGTCAAATCTGAACCTTAATGCGCAGACAATTTCTCGCTTGTGTCTTTTTGCCAAGCAAAACTTTTCGTGAAAGGTACAATGCTGCGCAGACCCCTCTCGTACATTAAACGTCGTCCAGATATGTTGAGTTCTTCTTGTAGGCGTATTTGGCAGGGAAACTGAAGCGAGCTCTATAGCCTATTGCCGGTTTCTGAGTCTTTTATTAAGGAACACCCTGAAACAATGTGTGTTTGTTGCTTTTCATTAAATCATGCATAACGCTTCTTTTTTTAACCTAAAATAAGTTTGTTCATATGGGCAGAATATTATCTATAGGCTATAGCATACCAAATCTTGATCCGTTATGAAAATAAAACGGTCAATGAGAGTGAAAAAAAAACGGATCCTGTAAAGTACAGATGTTTGGAAGTTTCAATTATACTCAGTCACATGACTAGCCTATAGAAATGTAAACATTGTGATGTTAGAGCGTAAGTAACTATGATAACTACTATAATACCTATTTTCCACCATCATTTGCAAATAAATTCATTAAAAATCCTACAATGTGATTTTCTGGATTTTTTCTTCTCATTTTCTCTGTCATAGTTGAAGTGTACCTATGATGAAAATTACAGGCCTCATCTTTTTAAGTGGGAGAACTTGCACAATTGGTGGCTGACTAAATACTTTTTTGCCCCACTGTATATATAACGTAGTATGACGTAATGACGCCACGTAAAATTTGACAAAGCATTATTTGTTTGACAGCAACTTCTGGGGTAGCTAGCTTTGGCTTGTTACCTAGCTATCACCAATACAACCAGCCTGATAACAATGACCAGTAGAAACTGCAGGCATTTTCATTATTCTTAGCAATGATTTAGGAATCCTTGTGAGTAAGTATTAGCTAGGTAGCCACTTGTTGTTCGCCTATTGAAATTGAACTTCAGTTCATGAAAATAAATAGCTAGCCAGCTACTTAACCCTGTTGCCCAAAGTTAATGTCATAAGCAGCCAGCTAGCTTCATCTGGCTAGTGAGGCTCAACCAGACTGGGTTGTGTGTGGTGAAGCTAGCCACAATAAAGATTAGGCATAATAGTGGACTTCAAAATAAATGTATGTCATTGACAGTGATGCAAATGAATACAAATAGTAGAATTATGCCATACTTTTATTTTGAAGGCAAAACGCAAAGTCCACTACTGTCCACTATTGTGGCACATAGATTGGTCCGACCACCAGTAATCAAATAAGAAGGGTCTTATAAATAATGGTTATTTTAGGTGATGACACCTAGTTATAGTTAGTTAGCTAACGATATCTGTTTCAGTAGCTTATGTCATTTTGCTATGTTTTTGGGAAAGAACATTGTTTGCATCCATGAGCTAGCTAGCATTTTTTTATGACCAACACTATAGGTGCACAAGACAACTTTACCAATATCATAGCATGCGTATTGATGAATCGTTGTGACATGAAATACGAGTAATAGTGTAACCAATGTGTAATAACTACGTTAAAAAAATGTATGAATGTTCAATTATCATGTGACGTGCAGTCATAGTCAGGTCTTGATTGGTCAACAAGCGTACTCGACATGTATCTTTTTTGACACGCAAAGACCCAAACGGCGTTCCATAGAAATCCTGCTTGAGAATGAAACGACTGAAGAAATGAACGAAACAGCAAAGCAAGTAAGTGAAAGAAATCGGTTTTGATGATGTTTTACTGGTAATGGGGACATACGTAAATGCCAACCAATTCATGTTTGGGTCAGTGTGGTGTGTGTAACTTTCATTTAACTAGAAAAGTCAGTTAAGAACAAATTCTTATTTTACAATGACTGCCTACCCCGGCCAAACCCTCCCCTAACCCGGACGACACTAGGCAAATTGTGCACCGCCCTATGGGACTCCCAACCACGGCCAGATGTGATAGAGCCTGGATTCGAACCAGGATCTGTAGTGACACCTCTAGCACTGAGATGCATTGCACTAGACCGATGTGTGACTCAGGATACAGCTGCTGTTTTTATAAGTAAGTTAATGTTTAAGTTGTTATTCAACACTGTCAACACTTTGTTAAACACTTTTTTATAAGCTGTAAAATGTGAGTTCTCCCTAATTCCACTCACGCTACAACCAGCACTGCAGCTGTAACGAATGAGTACAACCAGCACTGCAGCTGTAACGAATGAGTAAAGCAAAGTGTTGTTTCGATAAGCTTGCATTGTTATTATTAGCAGCTTGTGTCTTTTTTAATAGAGGAATATTTCAGACTCTGGTCATAGGAGAAACAACATGAATTGGTGCATGAGGCAGAAATAATGCAGTGCGACTTGAGTTTCACCATCAGCTGGAAGACTATGTCCACTTTTCTCAGGGAGGGAGGGAGAGCGGAGGGAAGTGAGTCAGGTGAGAGGCAGCCTCAACGCTGCTCCCTCCCCTCAGACTGAACATCAGTAAAATAAAATAATAAAAAAAGCTAATTATGGTCATTCACCTGTGCCTCACAAGTAATACAAATGATCTCTCACCATTATATACTTAAATTGTTAAATATACTTTCAAAATTGTCTGAGAAGAACAACATTGGCAGGGCAATTCAAGCATAGACAGTATGCAGTGATAATGTATTGGGCCTATAGCTTACTACACAAACCTCATTGCTACAGAACTGTTTTTCATGTTTTTCCTTTTTATCTGAGCGGTAGATCTCAGTTTGCTTTTGGACTGAGAAAGTGATCTTGACTCAGAAAAGGTTGGCGACCACTGATCTAGGACTATAATTTAATATTTCTTTGTCATGACATTTCATAACCTGATTACCAGATATTTTTGTTTATAAAGCACACTTGGCAACTAATTTGCGGTCATTCTAAATAAAATGTCCTGAATAATGGAAAGAACAATACCATTGGGTATTACGCAATAGCCTACACAATGACTAGGTGTCCAAGCCGACACACAGAAACATGTGAAGTTCGGAAAGACAATTTCATCACCACACTGTGAGCTTTGCCATTTCGAAAAATAAGTATTTGGGTGTTTTTGAAGCCTTTGTTCATGTTTTTGTTCAAGGCCCCCATACTACACATTGAGGATGAGGAAGTGATTTGCTGTTTGTGTTATGTTTCTCAAAAACCTGATTTCACAAAAAAAAGTATGCCTGGACCCTTCTATAACATATATTTCCATAAAACATTTAGATGTGGTTGTAAAAAAGAACACTTCTCCTTTAAATCTTTACCTTGATGCTTTCTTACTAGAACCTGCTGCAAAGCAGACAATATCAATTTACTCACTCGACTGTCATTCAGAAAATGATTTACTGGATCAGCTGATGGTCGACAACAGGCCTATCACAATACATGCCAGACTAAACCACTGGCCACCAAAAGGGCATCTAACGAAGTTAGTCCATGTATAATTATTGAAGAACCACGTTAATGACGAATCAAGTTAAAGGGGACTTTCAGTTAGCGTAGGCTATAGAAACTTTCGATATTGCATTCACATACACCATTTTGCTGATAAATGTTTGTCAGCAGCCGTTTGGTGAGACATCAGAATATCATCCCATCAAGTGTCAATGGGATGATTTTCAGATGTTTTATTCTAATTAAGCTTCCATAACAGCGAAACTGTTCAACCAGCACAAAGTCTGGACACTTTCCTACCTGTACAGGCCAGTCACATTTCTATCTCTGATTTTCATATTGAAAAAAATGCAGCCTATTAACTGACAGACTTTCCATTTTGGTGCCGATCATTAGTAGCCTAGTAATATTTATCCAATCTATAGAGATATTCAGTATGTTGCTGACACACAATAATTAGATTTTAGAGCAAATTGAAATAATGAATTATTTATTTTTAAAGTTCAAAATAACTCATGCAGGATATTAAATATTCCCCCTTTGGTAGGTTAACTTAAGAATGCAATTTTTCAAGTAATCTGCCCGACTCGGTTTTCTTTATTTTTAGTCAAGGCAGGCAAAATATAGCCTTCATATAAATTACAATAGCAACTGTTAGAAATATAAACATTGTGACAGTTCTCATTTTCTATTTTTAGAAAGTAGACACGGCCTTAGACTACAAAATAAAAACTAGATTAAGCAAAAACATTTTTTACAACAAAAAGTACATTGTGGAAGCCACACTGACCAAAAATATAAAAACACAATTTGTAAAGTGTTGGTCCAATGTTTCATGAGCTAAAATTAAAGACACCCGAAATTCTCCATATGCACAAAAAGCTTATTCAAATATTGACCACAAATGTATTTACATCCCTGTTACTGAGCGTTATATAAAATCATCCAGCATTCAATTATTGCATATGTATTAACCTCTTGAAGCTAGGGGGCACTATTTTTATTTTTGGAAAAATAACATTCCCAAAGTAAACTGCCTATTTCTCAGGACCAGATGCCTGAATATGCATATAATTGACAGCTTAGGATAGACAACACTCTAAAGTTTCCAAAACTGTAAAAATATTGTCTGTGAGTATAACAGAACTGATGTGAAGACCATTTATTCCTAACAAAGACCGTAATTAATTTGCCAGAATTGTACATAATTATAACATTGAAGGTTGTGCAACGTAACAGCAATATTTAGACTTTGGGATGCCACCCATTAGATAAAATACGGAACGGTTCCGTATTTCACTGAAAGAATTAACGTTTTGTTTTCGAAATGATAGTTTCCGGATTTGACCAAATGACCTAAGGCTCATATTTCTGTGTGTTATTATAATTATGTCTATGATTTGATATTTGATAGAGCAGTCTGCCTGAGTGGTGGTAGGCAGCAGCAGGCTCGTAAGCATTCATTCAAACAGCACTTTCCTGCATTTGCCAGCAGCTCTTCGCTGTGCTTCAAGCATTGCACCGTTTATGACTTCAAGCCTATGAACTCCAGAGATTAGGCTGGCAATACTATAGGGCCTATAAGAATATGCAATAGTCAAAGGTATATGAAATACAAGAATTAGTCCTATAATTCCAATAATAACTACAACCTAAAACTTCATACCTGGGAAAATTGTAGACTCATGCTAAAAGGAACCACCAGTGTTCATATGTTCTGAGCAAGGAACTTAAACGTTAGCTTTTTTACATGGCACATATTGCACTTTTACTTTCTTCTCCAACACTTTGTTGTTGCATTATTTAAACCAAATTGAACATGTTTTATTATTTGAGACTAAATAGATTTTATTGATGTATTATATTAAGTTAAAAATTTAAAAAGTGTTCATTCAGTAGTTGTAATTGTCATTATTACAAATATCTAAATTGTCCGATTAATCGATAACGGCTTTTTTTGGGCCTACAATAATCAGTATGGGCGTTGAAAAATCATAATCGGTCGACCTCTAGTCCATATAATGTCCCACAGTTGACAGTGCATGTCAGAGAGAAAAAAACAAGCCATGAGGTCAAAGGAGTTCTCCGTAGAGCTCCGAGACAGGATTGTGTCGAGGCACAGATCTGGGGAAGGGTACCAAAACATTTCTGCAACATTGGAGGTCCACAAGAACACAGTGGCCTCCATCATTCTTAAATGGAAGAAGTTAGGAGAAAGACTCTTCCTAAAGGTGGCCGCCCGGCCAAACAGAGCAATCGGGGGAGAAGGGCCTTGGTCAGGGAGGTGACCAAGAATCTGATGGTCACTCCATCAGAGCTCCAGAGTTCCTCTGTGGAGATGGGAGAATCTTCCAGAAGGACAACAATCTCTGCAGCAATCCACCAATCAGGCCTTTATGGTAGTGGCCAGACAGAAGCCACTCCTCAGTAAAAAAGGCACATGACAGCCCGCTTGGAGTTTGCCAAAAGTCACCTAAAGGACTCTCAGATCATGAGAAACAAGAGTCTCTTGTCTGATGAAACCAAGATTGAACACTTTGGCACCATCCCTACGGTGAAGCATGGGGGTGGAAGCATCATGCTGTGGGGATGTTTTTCAGCGGCAGGAACTCTTCGCCTCAATCCCAGGATCGAGGGAAAGATGAACAACGCAAAGTACAGAAAGATCCTTGTTGAAAACCTGCTCCAGAGCACTCAGGACCTCAGACTGGACAATGACCCTAAGCACACAGACAAGACAACGCAGTAGTGGCTTCGGGACAAGTCTCTGAATGTCCTTGAGTGGCCCAACCAGAGCCTGGAATTGAACACGATCGAACATTGCCCCGTCCAACCTGACAGAGCTTGAGAGGATCTGCAGAGAATGGGATAAACTCCCGAAATACAGGTGTGCCAAGCTTGTAATTGAAAAAACGACTAAACCTGTTTTGGCTTTGTCATTATGGGGTATTGTGTGTAGATTGAGGGAAAAAAACGATTTAATCAATTATAGAATAAGGCTGTAACGTAACAAAATACGGAAAAAGTCAAGGTGTCTGAACACTTTCCGAATGCACTGTATAACCCTTAACAGCAAAGCTTCACAATTTCTCAGGCTCAAGAAACAACAAATGCTTCCTCTCTGCTGGCATGCCCATTTTTCACCCCACCGTCCCCCACTCTCCAAACCTTCCCCCACTCTCCAAACCTACCTTCCCTCTGGAGCTGTGAGATACACCGTATGTTACTATATACACACACACACACCAGTATTGATACACAGACTGGTTTGGGTTTTTACTTTACCTTCTATAACAGTATTTTAATGTTTGGTTTGTTAAATGTGATACGCCGTGAGTAACGTCCATTTGTTTAGTTTACTCCGCTACTTGACTCATCCCTCTCCATTCCGCTTTCCACACAGACCTAGTCCCACCCAGTCACTGTTGTTGCTTGACCACGAGACACTTTCATTCAGTCTGCATGGTCAATGCAGCACATAAAACAATGTTGATGACGATGTTGTTTCCACTTTGATCTTAATATAAATCCACAAACATTCTACAATTACAATATTAGTTTGTGTTTCTTACATCTGCAAACAGCTATTTTGTATTTTCTTAGCAAGTTAAGCTAAATTGTGTTAGCCACTAATGTAGGGTGACCAGATGTCCCCGTTTTCCTGGGACATTCCCCATTTTTGGTGGCCTGTCCCCAGCTGGAGCTGTCCCGGAAATGTCCCCGTTTTTAACTGTTCGTTAAAAACAGACTGCAAAGTGAAATAATATTGTACGTGGCAAGAAAGACCGGGCAGCAGAGCCTACAGTTTGACGTCTCAATCACGTTGTGCTTGTTTAGGCCAACAGAGGGGGCTGCTCGCTATAGCAGCTTCATTCACTCTTCTACTAACTACTTGCTCGCGCTAGTTTTAGAGAACTGCCGTGGAAAACTTTGCCAGAAGGTAGCAAGTATCAAGTGAATCTATAACATCACCACAAACATATTTTCAGGCCAGGTAAGTTACAATTGATACTAGCTAATGATGTTATGTCACAATTTATTATATAGATAGATGATCTGCTTCATAAAAGGTTTTAAATAGCCAACATTAGCTAGCATAACCTATGTTGACTAAATTAACGTTATCTAGCTAGGTTAGCTAGCTACTTTCATTGTCGCTAGGTTAAAAAACGTTCACATGTAAACATGCAGTGGACAGGCTATTTTGAAAATATGATTATTAAATTAATGCATAATTCTGAAAAATCTATTTGAAGATTACAATTAATGGTTTGACATTAAGTAGTGTGAAAATATGTTTAGAAATGTTCATGGATAACATTAGCATAATGTTTTCTGTTAGAGTGGAGAGAAGGAAGACTGGATAGGAAGAAGAGTGAAAGAGAGAGGAAGTGTCACGTTCTGACCTTTTTCCTTTGTTTTGTCTTCATTTAGTATGGTCAGGGCGTGAGTTGGGGTGGGCAGTCTGTTTTTCTATGTTGGGGTTTTGAGTTCAGCCTAGTATGGTTCTCAATCAGAGGCAGGTGTCGTTAGTTGTCTCTGATTGAGAATCATAGGTAGCCTGAGTTTAACTTTTGAGTGGGGGGTGTTTGTTTCCGTGTGAGTGTTTGCCACACGGTACTGTTTCGGTTTCGTTCATGTTCACATTTATTGTTTTATATTTCATAGTGTTCAGTTTGTCTGAAAATAAACTTTATGGACACTTACCACGCTGCGCATTGGTCCTCCGATCCTTCTCGCTACTCCTCAGAAGAGGAGGAAGGATGCCATTACAGGAAGAAAGGTAAAGATAAATTGGCAGGCTCTGCAAACATATTATTCCTAACAATAATTTTTTGATAAAATACAAAAAATGAGGCAAGCAATGGGAATCTGTTAACCAAATTATTGTATCTAATAGTGTACCATTTATTATTAAAGATTGGAGAGGAAGGAGAAGGGAAAATTAATGGAGTAAAAAGAGTGAGAGTGAAGAAGAGCAGACAGAGGAGGTACAATGGCTCTTTCCAAGAAACGGAAATGCCATTTTAATGACCAACATGAGAGAATTTCCATTTATACACTCAAGCCAAGACGATAGAATGGTTAACTGCACCCTTTGTAATTCCTCTTTTTCAATTGGCAGCGGGGGAAGAACGGCAGTGTTAGAACATCAACAGACAAAAAATATAAAGCCTCTCTGATTGCCCGTGTTGGTATGCCCTCTGTCACCACATTCTTCAAGAAGGTAGAGCCTTCCCAAGAAGAATATGATTTAGCTGTGCAGGAGGGTGTCTTTGCATACCACACTATGCGACACAATCATAGTTACAGATCTATGGACTGCACAGCACAACTAACACGGAAGATTTATGAGCCAAAGTTTACATGTGCTAGGACAAAATGTTACTCACTATGGCTTCATGTGTTAGCACCATGGGCAACTACTTTGGTAACACAGGACCTAGATCAGGTAGAATTTGTGTCCCTGTCCATTGATACATCCAATCATGGACATGTAATGCTGCTGCCAATACTAGTCAGATATATGATGGCAGCACATCTGTGGAAACAAAACTGCTTGATTTTGTTGAATTGAAAGGAGAAACAGCAGAGGAAATTGCAGCTGAGGTCCGTGAGACGCCTAAGACAGCGCTACAGGGAGACAGGATGGACAGCAGATCATCCTCATAGTGGCAGACCACATGTAACAACACCTGCACAGGATCGGTACATCTGAACAACACATTTGCGGGACAGGTACTGGATGGCAACAACAACTGCCCAAGTTACACCAGGAATGCACAATCCCTCCATCAGTGCTCAGACTGCCGCAATAGGCTGAGAGAGGCTGGCCTGAGGGCTTGTAGGCCTATTGTAAGGCAGGTCCTCACCAGAAATCACTGGCAACAACGTCGACTATGGGCACAAACCCACCGCCGCTGGACCAGACAGGACTGGCAAAAAGTGCTCTTCACTGACGAGTCGCGATTTTAGTCTCACCAGGGGTGATGGTTAGTTTTGCATTTATCGTCGAATGGATGAGCGTTACACCGAGGCCTGTACTCTGGAGCGGAATCGATTTGTAGGTGGAGGGTCCGTCATGGTCTGGGGCGGTGTGTCACAGCATCATCGGCCTGAGCTTGTTGTCATTGCAGGCAATCTCAACTCTGTGCGTTAAAGGGAAGACATCCTCCTCCCTCATGTGGTACCCTTCCTGCAGGCTCATCCTGACATGACCCTCCAGAATGACAATGCCACCAGCCATACTGCTCATTCTGTGCGTGATTTCCTGCAAGACAGGAATGTCAGTGTTCTGCCATTGCCAGCGAAGAGCCCGGATCTCAATCCCATTGAGCACGTCTGGGACCTGTTGGATCGAAGGGTTGTTGAATTGAATTGTCCCTTGTGTATATATAGTTTTACATATTTTTCATCGCATATCCTTTAAAATATTTTGCTAAATCTCATCATCTAAATACTCTCCTGCAACCTGCCTCACCCAATGTGGCGTGGATCTGCTTTTTTTTTTCCTAAAGTATTTATATTTACTTCAGATCTGGAATCCCTCAACTGAAGCTAGCCAGCTAACTACCAGATATTAGTCAGCAAACCATTGCCAGGGGTCATCAGCTAACCTTCAGCTCGGAAAGCTCTCGCCAGTTCGAACATCGTGACTCTAACCAGAGCATAACGGACCTGTCATTTTTATCCCCGGATTCCTACCGCAAACTGAACATTTTCATCTGGATCTTCACAACTAGCTAACCGCAATCCCAGATGTCTACTCCTGGCTAGCGTTTCCATCCCAGAGCAAGCACCAATTTAGCTTGAAGCTAGCCCGGCCAGGGCTCCTGTGCTACCACCGAAGCATACTCCTGGGCTACAATATCGGCCTGCTAGCTACCTAGAGCTACTTGGAACCCTACTAATTCCACAACTGGTCTATCGATGTCACCGCACGAAGAGGCAGAAACAGACTTAACCCCATTGCGACACCCCCCCCAAAGGCTAACTTTCTAGCCCCTGCTATCTGCTTGCTTGCTAACCCGGTTTGATAACTGCTAAACTGCCAGGCCCTGGTCTGCTAACTGCTAGCTGGCCTGCCCGGTCTGCTAACTGCTAGCCCTTGCTAACTGCTTGCTTGCTAACCCGGTCTGCTAACTGCTAGCTTGCCTGCCCGGTCTGCTAACTGCTAGCTCTTGCTAACTGCTTGCTTGCTAAACCGGTCTGCAAACTGCTAGCTTGCCTGCCCGGTCTGCTAACTGCTTGCTTGCTAACCCGGTCTGCTAACTGCTTGCTTGCCCTGGTCTACTAACTGCTAGCCCATGCTAACTGTTTGCTTGCTAACTCGGCCTGCTAACTGCTAGCTTGCCCTGGTCTACTAGCTGCTAGCTTGTTAGCCTGCTAACTGTCTGAATCGCCGTGTCCCCAGCCAGCCCAACCACTTACTGGACCCATATGTTCACTTGGCTACGCATGCCTCTCTCTCTAATATCAATATGCCTTGTCCATTACTGTCCTGGTTAGTGATTAATGTCTTATTTCACTGTAGAGCCTCTAGCCATGCTCAATATGCCTTGACATCACCTGGTTTAAACATCTCTAGAGACTATTATCTCTCCATTACTCAATGCCTAGGTTTACCTCCAATGTACTCACATCCTACCTTACCTTTGTCTGTACACTATGCCTTGAATCTATGCCATCGTGCCCAGAAACCTGCTCCTTTTACTCTCTGTTCTGAATGTGCTAGACGGCCAGTTCGTAGTCTTTAGCCGTACCCTTATCCTACTTCTCCTCTGTTCCTCTGGTGATGTGGAGGTTAATCCAGGTCCTGCAGTGCCTAGCTCCATTCCCACCCCCCAGGTGCTCTCATTTGTTGACTTCTGTAAACGTAAAAGCCTTGGTTTCATACATGTTAACATTAGAAGCCTACTCCCAAAGTTTGTTTTACTCACTGCTTTAGCACACTCTCCCAACCCAGGTGTCTTAGCCGTGTCTGAATCCTGGCTTAGGAAAACCACCGAAAACCCTGAAATCTCCATTGCTAACCATAACGTTTTCCGCCAAGACAGAACTGCCAAAGGGGGCGGTGTTGCAATCTACTGCAAATATAGAAAGTCATACAGAACTCTGCAGGCTAAGTCTGTACCCAAACAATTTGAGCTTCTACTTCTAAAAATTCACCTTTCCAGAAACAAGTCTCACTGTTGCCGCTTGCTATAGACCTCCCTCTGCCCCCAGCTGTGCCCTCGATACTATATGTGAACTGATTGCCCCCCATCTATCTTCTGAGCTCGTGCTACTAGGTGACCTAAACTGGGACATGCTTAACACCCCGGCCATCCTACAAACTAAGCTTGATGCCCTCAATCTCACACAAATTATCAATGAACCTACCAGGTACAACCCCAAAATCAGGAAACACAGGCACCCTCATAGAAGTCATCCTAACTAATTCGCCCTCTAAATACACCTCTGCTGTTTTCAATCAAGATCTCAGCGATCACTGCCTCATTGCCTGCATCCGTAATGGGTCTGCGACCAAACGACCACCCCTCATCACTGTCAAACACTCCCTGAAACACTTCTGCGAGCAGGCCTTTTAATCGACCTGGCCGGGGTATCCTGGAATGACATTGACCTCATCCCGTCAGTAGATGATGCCTAGCTATTCTTTAAAAGTGCCTTGCTCACCATCTTAAATAAGCATACCCCTCAAAAAAATGTAGAACTAGGAATAGATATAGTCCTTGGTTCACGCCAGAACTGTCTGCCCTTGACCAGCACAAAAACATCCTGTGGCGTTCAGCATTAGCATCGAATAGCCCCCGTGACATGCAACTTTTAAGGGAAGTTAGGAACAAATATACACAGGCAGTTAGCTATTCTAAGGCAAGCTTTTTTCAAACAGAAATTTGCATCCTGTAGTACTCAAAAACGTTCTGGGACACTGTAAAGTCCATGGAGAATAAGAGAACCTCCTCCCAGCTGCCCACTGCTCTGAGGCTAGGAGACATTGTCACCACCGATAAATCCACTATAATTGAGATAATTGAGATTGATTTCAATTGATTTCAATAAGCATTTCTCTACGGCTGGCCATGCTTTCCACATCGCTACCCCTAACCCAATCAACTGCCCGGCACACTCCACAGCAACCCGCCAAAGCCCCCACCATTTCTCCTTTACCCAAATCCAGATAGCCGATGTTCTGAAAGAGCTGCAAAATCTGGACCCCTACAAATCAGCCGGGCTAGACAATCTGAGATTCCCAAAGATTGGAAAGCTGCCACGGTCATACCCCTCTTCAAAAGGGGGTGACACTTTAGACCCAAACTGCTACAGACCTATATCTATCCTACCCTGTCTTTCTAAGGTCTTCGAAAGCCAGGTTAACAAACCGATTACTGACCATTTCGAATCCCACCATACCTTCTCCGCTATGCAATCTGGTTTCAGAGCTGGTCATGGGTGCACCTCAGCCACGCTCAAGGTTCTAAACGACATCATAACCGCCATAGATAAGAGACAGTACTGTGCAGCCGTATTCATCGACCTGGCCAAGGCTTTCGACTCGGTCAATCACAACATTCTTATTGGCAGACTCGACAGCCTTGGTTTCTCAAATGATTTCCTCGCCTGGTTTACCAACTACTTCTCTGATAGAGTTCAGTGTGTCAAATCGGAGGGCCTGTTGTCTGGACCTCTGACAGTCTCTATGGGGGTGACACAGGGTTCAATTCTCGGGCCGACTCTTTTCTGTATACATCAATGATGTTGCTCTTGCTGCTGGTGATTCTCTGATCCACCTCTACGCAGACGACACCATTCTGTATACTTCTGGCCCCTCCTTGGACACGGTGTTAACTAACCTCCAGACGAGCATCAATGCCATACAACTCTCCTTCCGTGGCCTCCAACTGCTCTTAAACACAAGTAAAACTAAATGCATGCTTCTCAATCGATCGCGCCCGCCCGTCCAACATCACTACTCTGGACAGCTCTGACTTAGAATACGTGGACAACTACAAATACCTAGGTGTCTGGTTAGACTGTAAACTCTCCTTCCAGACTCACAGTAAGCATCTCCAATCCAAAATTAAATCTAGAATCGGCATCCTATATCGCAACAAAGCATCCTTCACTCATGCTGCCAAACATACCCTCGTAAAACTGACCATCCTACCGATCCTCGACTTCGGTGATATCATCTACTCTACTCAACAAACTGGATGCAGTCTATCACAGTGCCATCCGTTTTGTCACCAAAGCCCCATACACTACCCACCATTGCGACCTGTACGCTCTCGTTGGTTGGCCCTCGCTTCATACTTGTTCATACTTCATACTTACCTCATTTGCACTCACTGTATATAGACTTAGTTTTATTTTGTTCTACTGTATGTTTTGTTTATTCCATGTTTATCTCTGTGTTGTTATATGTGTCGAATTGCTACACTTTATCTTGGCCAGGTCGCAGTTGCAAATGAGAACTTGTTCTCAACTAGCCTACCTGGTTAAATAAAGGTGAAATAAAATAAATAAAAAGGTTGAGGGCTAGGGCCATTCCCCCCAGAAATGTCTGGGAACTTGCAGGTGCCTTGGTGGAAGAGTTGGGTAACATCTCACAGCAAGAACTGGCAAATCTGGTGCAGTCCATGAGGAGAAGATGCACTGCAGTACTTATTGCAGCTGGTGGCCACACCAGATACTGACTGTTACGTTTGATTTTGAACCCCCCTTTGTTCAGGGACACATTATTCCATTTCTGTTAGTCACATGTCTGTGAAACTTGTTTAGTTTGTCTCAGTTGTTGAATCTTATGTTCATACAAATATTTACACATGTTAAGTTTGCTGAAAATTTTGCTGAAAATAAACAGTTGACAGTGAGAGGACGTTTACATACATACATACATATTGCCACCCTAAGGTCACGCACAACTTATAAAGCAAATTTAGAATTTGTGTTTATTTTTTTTAGCCCTTTTTCCTCCCCAATTTCGTGGTATCCAATTGTTATCGCTACAACTCCCGTACGGCCTCGGGAGAGACAAAGGTTGAAAGTCATGCGTCCTCCGATACACAACCCAACCAAGCCACACTGCTTCTTAACACAGCGCGCATCCAACCCGGAAGCCAGCCGCACCAATGTGTCGGAGGAAACACTGTGCACCTGGCAACCTTGGATAGCGTGCACTGCGCCCAGCCCACCACAGGAGTCGCTGGTGCGCGATGAGACAAAGATATCGCTACCGGCCAAACCCTCCCTAACCCGGACAATGATAGGCCAATTGTGCGTCGCCCCACGGACCTCCCGGTCGCGGCCGGTTATGACAGAGCCTGGGCGCGAATCCAGAGTCTCTGGTGGCACAGCTGGCGCTGCAGTACAGCGCCCTTAACCACTGCGCCACCCGGGAGGCCCATAAATTAAGAACTTTTATTAATCAAAAACATAAAATACCATCAAATATTTTTTTAAATACCGTATGATATTTTGGCCATATCGCCCAGCCCTACATTCCCCTTCTCTCCTACCTTACCCCTCCAGTCTTCCCTTCCCTCTCCACCTTCCCCCTCCTGTCCACGCCATGCCTCAGCTCCCAAATGTGACCTCACAGCAGGGAGGCTAGCCAGTAGCAGGTGAAAGGTTGTGAACCACCATACAAAAGACCCACTGCTGCTCCTGTACAGTGTCAAACAGCCAAGACCAAAGCTCCTGAGGATTTGGTGAACGCGCTGGGCAACAGATCATAGTATTATACAGTAAAAAGTCAAGAAGAATAGCTCCGTTTAATCTCCCAAAGGCCATCTCCCTATTCATTCACCTACAAAAGACCCCCCCCCCCCCAATCTCTCGGCAGTATCTCTACATTCAGTAATGATCCTACCCCGTGTTGGAAAATATTTGCGATATGCCTTTAGTGTCTGATGGCAGTCACAGTTGGGTCTCTTCCGTCTACAGTGTGTTTGAACTTGAAACACAATCTAGAACTCCTTAGAGAAGAGCGGAGATAAAAGTGTAGGGTTTCTGGGGGGACACACACTAACACGCACACAACCCTCACACAAAAGCTCAACTTCAAGCAGGTTTTCTATCTGTAGTGCAGTACACAGAGGGCAGGTTGAGGATGTCATTCTGAAAGTGAGAAATTAAATGTTATACAACACAGACAGGAACAGGTCCAAAGGCATGCTGTGCAAGTGGAGCCATCCCTGTAAAGAGCCAACCTAGTAACAGCTACAGAACACAGTGAGGGACAGCTGTGCTCCCCTACTTCTGCCCTGCAGGCTACAGCTCAGCACAGTCTTCCCAACTTTCCCACCAGACAGTGACCACTAAGTAAAAGAACAGGGAGTGGTGATAGAAGGGCTTATTCTAGATCAGGTGTTGTACATTAGAGAATAAGAGGGGTGGGGCCTGGAGAATGCAGAGTTCTTGAACACACGCTCCCGTCCACCTACCTCCCGTCCTCCCCCCACCATGTGAAACGGTCACAAATCACTGGAAGCGCACCCCCCTCGTATAAACCGAGCACGTCGTTAGAGCACCAGTAAATCACTAGGGAGGGGTCACTGGGAGTACTGGGGGATCCAGCCTGTCCCATCACCAGTCAGGGTGTAGCTTTACTGAGTAGCAAACTTGGGGGGGGGGTCACTTCCTCTCTGGTTACATTCTCACGAGAATGAAGTGCCAGTATAAACACCTGCACCCTGGCCTGAAGAGCTGGGCAGGTGGTGCTGTATCCCAGTGGTGTGACGGGCAGGTTTCCTTCTTCATATCCATTGATATACAAAGACTTGATAGGTGTATTTTATGTTGACGAAACCTATCCAATCACTTTACAAGCCAGAGGTGATGAAGGAAATGTATGGTTACTCAGGCCTGGTCCTATGTGTAGGATTTCTTTCTGATCTGTTATGCTGATGAAATCACCTCTAGCACTTTTCAGAGAAAGCAGAAAAGGCCATTTCTCTGCAAATCTTGTCAATGGTACAAAAATTGACCATATTTCCACCACAACAATCAATAAATTATGTATGTCATGTACAGAAACTACCCTTCTGAATCCAGCGCCAAGTATTATTACATTAACACACACAAAGCCAACAAACCTATACTGCACATGGCACCCAACTCCCAGTCACACATTTATCCTGCACATGGTCAGCAAAAGGTACCCATGATCAATTCTGCTGTATAGCCTTCAGTGTTCCATGACAATTCTGCTGTATAGCCTTCAGTGTTCCATGACAATTCTGCTGTATAGCCTTCAGTGTTCCATGACAATTCTGCTGTATAGCCTTCAGTGTTCCATGACAATTGCTGGGATGTTAGGGAAAACAGGTTGTTGATCTAAATATTCAATGACAGACCCTCTGGACATAAACTCAACATAATAGCCATGTGCGTAACTTTAACTTGTCTTTGTGTACATTTCAAACACACCCTTGGAACGCGCCTCGAAACGTTTTATCCACATGCAGAGTGGACTGGCTATGACGATAATTCAGACACCTGCAAGAATGTTGAGATGAAGTGTCAATCATCTAAACGTCACTGGGTCCTGATGAGGCAACTAGCGATGTCTTCATAGGTTCAGAACAGTGAAAAAGATTAATGTCTTTCCCCAATCATGTACATAATGGCATTTCAGATTAAACACGTATTCGGCACTTACTTGCTTTCTTTGACGCTTTGAAAGGATTTGACCGTCCTAACCTTCGACATCCTGTCCGTGAAAAATTATTCACTCTCACCGGAGAGAAGCTGTTCTTCATTGAGCTTCCGTTTACCTGCAAAACTTCTGTAAACAACCGCCAGCAGCGACGCTCTGAGGAAACAACAATGTTTTTTCATCAAATGAATTGGCCATTTTCATGAATAGAAGTTCATAATCAAGGTATGTACTTTGACATGTAACGTTTCTTTGAATACGCGCATGCGTACATTAATTATTTGCAGGTGTCAAGCTCAGGGGTCACGTGTGCTGAAGGAACGCGCTTCAATTAAAGATTCAAATAGGTCCTAGGTCCACTGTTTCAAATGCAGCCTTATTCAATCATTCATGTAGCCTACACCCTAAGCGGATTTTTTTTTTAAAGTCTAGATACCATCCTTGAATTGGCATTCTTGTTGTATTCCATTTCTTTCCAATAATGATTCACTTGATATTTTATGATTTATTCAGGACATTAAATAATATCAAAAGGTTAAAATATAATGGGGAAAGTACAATCTGGAGTTCAACTAAACAAGAAATAAGGGCCAAGAATGACATTACATTATTGCTTGCTGGTATGAGTGGCTTTTCCATTTCTTCCATTTATGAAACAAACCTTTCTTCCCAGTGACATCACTTGAGCCTCTGGAATGCCTTTAACTCAATGTAGGAGATGTGGACACAAGATAAGACATAGATCCAGAGGGCTTCAACATGGCATCACAGTGACGTCTGATTCCTCTGATGTCCAGAGAGAGTATTTTATGACAAGGTCTCTTCATTTTAGAATTGATGACACTTCCACTTCTGTATAAGGACTTTGTGACATGTAAAAAAAAGGGTTTTATAAATCAATTTGATTGATTGACTTACATATTATTGTTTATCATATTTTTCTATTGTTTGTGTTCCGCTTCACCAGTCGCTCAATTGTGATTCAATTTTGCTTTCAAAGATCAGGAATATGGATATGACATTTTCTGTAATGTTTACCAGTTGTAAGTCCCCCTGAAGAAGTCAATGCTATACTGCATTTGTATTGTTATCAGTTCAAAAGTTAGATGGCTAGTTTTGGACTTTGGTATACAGAGGTCAGTAATACACTACCACAATGCCCCAAAGCAACCCCCAAGCAGAACTGGTTAGCCTCAGTTCATGGCCAGTCCATTGGGGCCATCCATCCATGTCGTGCCTAAGGGTGTGTACTAGATTACATCGACGGAGCATTACATTAAATAAGTGGAACTGTCTGGGGGCACTGGAGGAGAGTTTCAGGAAACCCTGAGTTAAGAGGACCATCCATGTTGAGCCTGAGGGCGTGTTGAGGCTTCAGTAATTCCAACTGTCACTGGGCACGGGCAGAGAAGGACACACCAATTACATCAATGAGATTCTCAATGGTCCTATGTAATCGTATAGACAGACAGTCGTTATTGAGTTCACACTACTGTGCCATCACATTACCACTACGTTACTACACATTGCTACTCTTCTGTCTGAGTGTTATCATTCATGTGAGGTACATGCTCATTTTGAATGTACACAGGAAAACTGTCCTATATGATCTCGGCGTTTTCAGTGTTTGTGGTTGGCCTTGTCAAATGCACAAACAGGGGATGAACCTAGGAAAGGGATTTGTCTTTTTCATTTCCAAAGCAAAAAAAGTAAAAACATTAAACCAAATGATTGGAACGTATTATATTAGCAAGTGCATCATGCTTTTATTCCATTGTTCCTTTGTTTGGCCTAAAAAAATGGGTTACGTAGATAATCACATGCACCCACGTGAATTTAGAATGATGACAGCAATGCTGTCAATAAAATCAGATCTAATCTATTTGATTAGATATGCAGTCCAGGTACATTGCTAAGGTCATTGCACAATGGAAGAAAAGCATGATGGTATTGTAAGATGTGCTCCCTCTCTGGCCTCTAGGTGAACAGGCTGCTCATTATGGCACACACCTGTCACCTTTGTTACACGCACCTGCGCGTCATCAGACTCACCTGGACTCCATCACCTCCCTGATTACCTTCCCTATATACAGTTGAAGTCAGAAGTTGACATACACTTAGGTTGGAGTCATTAAAATTCAACCACTCCACACATTTCTTGTTAACAAACTATAGTATTGGCAAGTCGGTTAGGACATCTACTTTGTGCATGACACAAGTAATATTTCCAACAAATGTTTACAGACAGATTATTTCACTTATAATTCACTGTATTACAATTCCAGTGGGTCAGAAGTTTACATACACTACGTTGACTGTGCCTTTAAAAAGCTTCGAAAATTCCAGAAAATTGTCATGGCTTTAGAAGCTTCTGATAGGCTAATTGACATAATTTGAGTTAATTGGAGGTGTACATGTGGATGTATTTCAAGGCCTACCTTCAAACTCAGTGCCTCTTTGCTTGACATCATGGGAAAAATCCAAAGAAATCAGCCAAGACCTCCAGACCTCCACAAGTCTGGTTCATCCTTGGGAGAAATGTCCAAATGTCTGAAGGTACCACATTCATCTGTACAAACAATAGTATGCAAGTATAAGCACCATGGGACCACGCAGCCGTCATACCGCTCAGGAAGGAGACGCGTTCTGTCTCCTAGAGAGGAACGTACTTTGGTGCGAAAAGTTCAAATCAATCCCAGAACAACAGCAAAGGTCCTTGTGAAGTTGCTGGAGGAAACATGTACAAAAGTATCTATATCCACAGTAAAACTAGTCCTATATCGACATAGCCTGAAAGGCCGCTCAGCAAGGAAGAAGCCACTGCTCCGAAAGCGCCATAAAAAAGCCAGACTACGGTTTGCAACTACACATGGGGACAAAGGTCATACTTTTTGAAGAAATGTCCCCTGGTCTGATGAAACAAAAATAGAACTGTCGGCCATAAGGACCATCGTTATGTTTGGAGAAAAAGGGGGATGCTTGCAAGCCGACGAACACCACCCCAACCGTGAAGCACGGGAGTGACGGCATCATGTGGTGGGGGTGCTTTGCTCCAGGAGGGACTGGTGCACTTCACAAAATAGATGGCAACATGAGGTAGGAAAATTATGTGGATATATTGAAGCAACATCTCAAGACATCAGTCAGGAAGTTAAAGCTTGGTTGCAAATGGGTCTTCCAAATGGACAATGACCTCAAGCATACTTCCAAAGTTGTGGCAAAAGGGCTTAAGGACAACAAAGTCAAGGTATTGGAGTGGCCATCACAAATCCCTGACCTCAATCCCATAGATCATTTGTGGGCAGAACTGAAAAAGTGTGTGCGTGCATGGAGGCCTACAAAGCTCTGTCAGGAGGAATGGGCCAAAATTCACCCAACTTATTGTGGGAAGCTTGTGGAAGGCTACCCAAAATGTTTGACCCAAGTTAACCAATGTAAAGGCAATGCTACCAAATACTAATTGAGTGTATGTAAACTTCTGACCCACTGGGAATGTAATGAAAGACATAAAAGCTTAAATAAATAATTTTGTCTACTATTATTCTGACATTACACATTGTTAAAATAAAGTGGTGATCCTAACTAACCTAAAACAGGGAATTTTTACTAGGTTTAAATGTCAGGAATTGTGAAACACTGAGTTTAAATGTATTTGGCTAAGGTGTATGTAAACTTCCGACTTCAACTGTATGTCACTCCCTTTGGTTCCTTCCTCAGGCGTTATTGTTTCTGTTCCAGTGTCATGTCTGTGCCTTGTTCGTGTTTGGTATTATGTTACGTTTATTTATTAAAACACTCACTCCCTGAACTTGCTTCCTGACTCTCAGTTATTGTGAGAATTCCTTTGTTAACATTTGGAATAACAGAAACAGTTTTATCATAACCTTTTCATCTGATTTACTGATTGTGCTTTTTTGTTACATTTTGTATTAAATCAAACTCACTTACTCTTTTCACTGCCAACAGAGAGCATATAAAGTGTTTTAAAGGAGAACAGTGAGAAAAAGAGAGCTAAACCTAGTCCACTAGCCTACTTCCTGAACTCAAGTGGTCTGATTGTAGACTAAAGGATATGAAAACAGTGTCAGTATGAGGGGAAGGACATGTCTATCATCACTGATCTAGCTGTGGGAAACTGGGTCACAACATTGAACTTGGGCCTGCATTCACAAAGCGTCTCAGAGTAGAAGTGCTGATCTAGGATCAGACTCCCCCTGTTAACATCATACAGTATTATTCATTATGATCTGAAAGGCAAAACTGATCTTAGATCCTGTCACTCCTGCTCCCTCCCTCTTGACGTCGCCAGTCTATTAACCACCGGTCCTGGCAACTATGACTACGCACACCTGCTCCCAAATCATTACGTACACCTGGACTTATTATTCCCCCTTTATTTAGCCCTCAGATTAAATCAGTCATTAGGTAGTATTGTTTTCTCTCACGTTCTGTACACGGCTCATGTTTGGTCATCTGTCATCTGTCATTTCAATATTAAACTCACCTTCTGCACCTGCTTCCTGACTCCCGGTGTATTACGTTACAGATCCTAGGTTCTAGGATTATCTTCAAGTGTTTTGATGAGAGAGAGATCAGCTGAATCAAATGTATCTTAATGGTTGTTTCCCAAACTATTCATTGCACTTAAGACAACATTATTCATAGTCTCCCTAGGGTCTGATAATGGTTTAAGAACCATTTAGGGGGTCCCATCGGAATGATCAAATGCTCTGTTAGGTGGCATATTTGTACCTCTGAGAAAATCCTTGACCTTTCTGGTTCATTCACAGATGAAGATGATGATGAAGAAGAGGAGGGGAAAGCATTCCCCTTCATCACATGATTTACGGTCTAGGTCCCATGCCCTCTGCCGACAGCCAGGAGTAAGCTTGGGCTAGTGGGTAATGTGTTCCGGAGGATCTGGGATGGACGGTGAAGGATGTGATTCCTCCACAGGGAGTAATCCTCAGAACCTGGCCTCACAACCTTTTCAACTCCATATTATCTTTCCTGTTGAGGGATGACCTCATAGTCAACTGGAGACAGGTGGATCCATGGAAATAACCAGAAGTCTCTGTGAAGGAGAAGCAGTTAGAGGCCCTACTCAGGTAACAGTCAGACAACGGCTAAGCTTGTTGTTGTACTGTGTCCTCCTTCTCGACAGGATGTAGCCTCCCAAGAAGAAGGCTAACAGTCAGATAACTGCTAAGCCTCAGAAAGCTGAAAGTCCTGTTGCTGAGCTAATAGGCTATATGTCACATAAGCACAAACTCCAACCTGTAGCGATCAGCCAGCTAGCAGGTAAATCTGTAAATTAGAAAGTCAGCAGATATTATCTACTATAATTGTCAGTTGCTAGCATGCTAACATAACCGATGATTAACACATATTTAATTTTAATATGAGGTTTCCACAGTGGAATATTACCCCGTATTGCATTCCAGTCATGGATAGGCCTAAATAAATTAAGCAATGGAATCACTATCCAAATAGACATTTGGATAAAAATAATACCATAGAAGTGTAATGGCATGTGGATTGAGTCATCCACAACAAAGTGTATAGCTACAGACACTATAATGTAGCTAGATTCCCCTAGAACCTGAATAAGCAGCATTCCATAATGGAGGGAAATGAGGCTCTGTACATATGGGCCTTTATCTCAGATGAGTCGGACCGTGGGACTCAATGATTACTTCCTGGATTGGAGATAAACACTTCCTGCAGTGCGTTTACCAATGTTTATGTCTGTGGTGTAAAGTGCTGAAGTAAAAATACTTGTCGTTTTTGGGGGTATCTGTACTTTACTATTAATCTTTTTTACAACTTTTACTTTCACTTCACTACATTCCTAAAGAAAATTATGTACTTTTTACTTCATACATTTCCCTTACATCCAAAAGTACTTGTTACATTTTGAATGCTTAGCAGGACAGGAAAATGGTCTAATTCACGTACTTATCAAGAGAACATCCCTGGTCATCCTTACGGCCTCTGATTTGGCGGACTCGCTAAACACCTGCTTCATTTGTTTGGACCATGCCCTTGGCTATCCATAAATGTAAAAAAAAAAAAAAAAAAAGTAGGGCACCTATTGGTATATATACTGTACATTTTTTTTAAAGCATCCTTTTCAGCATGATGAAGTTATTAATTACACTTTGGATGGTGTATCAATACACCCAGTTACTACAAAAATACAGGGGTCCTTCCTAACTCAGTTTCCGGAGAGGAAGGAAACCGCTCAGGGATTTCACTATGAGGCCAATGGTGACTTTAACACAGTTAGGAGAAAACTGAGGATGGATAAACAACATTTTTGTTACTCCACAATACTAACCTAAATGATAGGGTGAAAAGAAGGAAGCCTGTACAGAATACAAATATTCCAAAACATGAATCCTGTTTGCAATAAGGCAATAAAGTAAAACTGCAAAATATATGGCATAGAAATTAACTTTATGCCCTGAACACAAAGTGTTATGTTTGGGGCAAATCCAACACAAGACATCACTGAGTACCACTCTTTATATTTTCAAGCATGGTGGTGACTGCATCATGTTATGGGTATGCTTGTCCTCGGCAATAACTAGGGAGTTTTTTAGGATACAAATGTATGGAATAGAGCTAAGCACAGGCTAAATCCTAGAGGAAAACCTGTTTATGTCTGCTTTCCAACAGACACTGGGAGACAAATTCACCTTTCAGCAGGACAATAACCTAAAACACAAGGCCAAATATACACTAGAGTTGCTTACCAAGATGACATTTAATGTTCCTGAGTGGCCTAGTTACAGTTTTGACTTAAATTGGCTTGACAATCTATGGCAAGACTTGAAAATGGCTGTCTAGCAATGATAAACAACCAACTTGATAGATATTGAATATTTTTTTTTTCAAATATTGTACAATCCAGTTGTGCAAAGCTCTTAGAGACTTACCCATAAAGACACAGGTGTAATCGCTGCCAAAGGTGATTTTAACTTCATGACGTGTTGTCTGAAAGACACAGAAACTCACGAGGTGTTGTCTGAGACACTGGTTGAAGTGAATGTGGCAGTGCAGCAACGCTATAAAACCCCAAAAGCCTGTAAAGCTTAGTCCAGACTCCATACAACCATTATCAGAGCGTTCTGTGTATGTGTGTGTGTGCTTGTGTGTGTGTCTGTGTGCTTGCGTGTGTGCTTCGCGTGTGTGCCTGTGCTTACTAGTGTAGTTGTGGTGAAATGGTGGGTTAAGATGCACATTATCTGTAGCAGACTATTCAGACTGTAGAAAGAAAGGACCTCTGGGTGAACTAAGTCAGAGAAAAATGGTGTCTGATATTTGGATTATTCCACACACACAAATACATTTAGACTATTTAACTCTATCACGCACACACGCCCGCACATGCACACACACACACACACACACACACACACACACACACACACACACACACACACACACACACACACACACACACACACACACACACACACACACACACACACACACACACACACACACACACACAGCTGCCAGACTGTATAGCCATGGGCTGTGGGATCTGTAACATTTGTAGTTCACACACACACACACACACACACACACACACACACACACACACACACACACACACACACACACACACACACACACACACACACAGGGGAAGCTTATCTCCACCATCGGCTCAGAAACACTGGGAGCCCAACGCTTTCAGCGAGAGCCTTTCAGTAAGAGAGAGCCTTTGTGAGATCAGCGTCTAATACAGAGAGAGCCGTCAGAGAGAGAGGCTAGTTAGGATTGATGACCATTAATTCAGAAAGAGAGAGAGAGCAGGAAACACCACAGGAAATGCCTTAGAGGGCGTGTAATGCTATCTCTGATGAATGCTGGGACATACTACCCACTACACCATTCTGCCTGCAGATAGGGTGGCATACGAGGGTGAAATGTCATGTGTATGGGCCATAGATATAAAGAGTTATCTTCACACCCCAAGCATTTTTATGGTTAAGGATGTTTATATTATTCTGATAGGACTGGAGTGTTTATAGACAGGTAATGGTGTACACCCTGCATAAGATATCAGTGTTTGATATCATTCGGCATGTTAATATGACTGACACGGTGTGACATGACTGACACGGTGTGACATAACTGGGCCTATCCCTTTAAATGCTCACCCATGAAGGGGTATTTGATTAAGCTATACTCAAGTCAACGGGACGGACATATTTATTAGTCTCTAGTTGCTCAGTTCAGATTGTTGTGCCTGAAGTTTAACTGATAAACAGAAACTCTATCGTGTGCTCTTTTACCCCCATATTCCCCAGGTGTCTGCAACAAACAGTAATACAACTAAACCCTGTTCCCTTCCCCTATGTGTATCTCACACTCAGTGGAGCAGAAAGAGAGAAAACAGGTCCTATCTGATTGACACAGGAAGCAGATACCTTACCCCTGTCATCACCATCATTGTGCCTATATACAACAATCTTCAGACAGTTTTCCGTTATGATTGGCCTTGTTGGGGGTGCATTGGTCAATAACTAAATTATCTTCTTTTCATCCCAGTGGTAGTGAAAGGATGGCATTGTTGGTCTTCCTGTAGCTCCACTATTGTCTCCACATACTGGTGGTGTTGGTGGAAAAATATGTCTGTGAATATTGTGTTTCCTGGGAGGTGATTGCTATTGGAACAAGTGGCCATACTGTAAATACACTCTCTATGGCGATTCAACAATAATAAGTATCCTTTTCTGTTTTAAATCTAACTTGAAAGGCAAAGCCGATAACACCTTCCAATGTCAATATTGTCAGAGAGAGTGAGAATATGATGAAGGCATTTCATCAACAGTGCTAAACTTTGAAATATGGTGTTAGGGTTGGGGTTGAAGTTGGTGTGAATGATGGGTGAGTGTATGTGTGTGTGTGTGTGTGTGTGTGTGTGTGTGTGTGTGTGTGTGTGTGTGTGTGTGTGTGTGTGTGTGTGTGTGTGTGTGTGTGTGTGTGTGTGTGTGTGTGTGTGTGAAACAGGAGCGGACAAGAGACCACAGACAAACACACCTGGGGGCAGGTGACAGAACATTAGCTTATAAATTCATATCTAATCCTCAGATCACTGTTGTTCTTGGGGATGCATGCTTTCCGCCCCAGCCCCCTTACTTTCATACACTGTGTCTTACATCATCAGCTGGTGCCAAGCACTGTCCACAGATGATGATATCATCACCATCAAAATTTCCAGTTACAACGGGAAAGTGATACAGACAGAGATTCTCATGAGAAGTACCTATCCCTCTCCCCCATTCTCCTCTTTTCTATCCCTCTCTCCTTCATACCTCTTGTCTCTTCTATCCTACCCTCCTATTATTTACTCTCCCTCCCTGGTCGTGAGAGACAGATGAGTTTATCTGGCACATCAGGCCGGTGAGCTACAGTGACCACTCCTTTAGTTTTACTGTATGAGATCAGTGTCCAACAGTAACCCTCCCCTGAATGCTGCTGTGGGTGAGTCTCAATTTACAGCTGCTATGAAAACTTCCCAGCAGAGTACTACCTCAGATTAGAATCTCCTGTGACACTGTATGCTGCATGTTCATGTAAATACAGTTAGCGATTTAAAAGTAGAGTGCTACTGGACGCTACTCACCCCCTCTTCCCATCCTTTCTCTCCCCCACTGACCCCCTCTCTTCAACCCAGATATCTGATATACTATCCTCAACCTGACCTGTACCCACCTCTCCACTCTCTCTGTCTCCCTCCCTCCCTCTCCTACACTTCCATGTCATCTGCATTTCCCATTATCCACAATTGGAGGAATCCCCCCCCCCCCCTGCCCGTGCTCCCCCATCCCTCCACGCTCTGGCTGTCAAGCCCCTCTCAGCATCAGAGGGGGCCAGGGGAGGGGGCTCTGATTTTTCCATCATCCCAGTCAGGAGAGGGGGATGTCGGGCAGGCTAGGACACAGACTTCCCCGGGGCTAGATCACCTCAGACCAACTTTGACTACTGTCTGTCACAAAGAGACTCGTGTTTAATGCCATTCCATTCACAATGAGACAGGGGGACGTGTGTAAATTGAGATATTAGGTGTCTGGGTGAGTGTGGAAGGTGGCTCTTATTAGCTACAATACTGCACTGTTTGCAATTTTCAACGCTGAGGTGTATTAAATATTCCCCACTTTTTATGGGAAGTTAGAAGAATGAGGTTCGTTTGCTGATTGTCCTGATAAAAATCAAATCAGGCCGATGGGAATAGGAAAAAGTGAAGTTTCTGTATTGAATACAACCGATCGTGGGATTTCGCATATTCTGCAACTAAGTCTGTGCAAATGGTGGGTCTCCCTCTCCCCCGTCAGTGTATATTAGCCCAAGTCACACAGATTGAGTTCAACTAGGAGGAGACCCACTATAACCAGTTCCCCTGGCAATAGAACTAGCTAGAACATTCTAAAAACAGATACCGTGTCACTGATAGGCTAGCTCCCTCAACATCCTTTTTATAGAGCTGACAGATGGAACTAGGCTGTCGCTAGGCTAAAGTTAGCGTTGCAATTAGTTCACACGTTAATTAGCAGTGAGAGGAGCAGAGGCGCACCAGATTTCCCCGGTGTCGAAAACACGTTTTTTGGGACCTGAATAAGAACGAATGAGGACCAAGCAAGAGGCAGATGGAAAATCACAAAATAAAGTGGAAAACATGGGAAGCTGAAACACAAAGTTGATGAAAGTGATGATGATGTTATTTCCTGAAGGAAATTGTTTTTTTAGCGCTTCTATTTGTGGCATGAGGTGCATAATATGGCATCATTGTAACTGACAGTTAGACTTACAGGTTATGTCGTTGTCTTTTGTTTGAATTGTTTATGTGTCCGCTGTGCGGGGGAAATGATAATACAAGCGTAACTACGTAGCTAATACTGTTGTAACGGGGATCCTTATTGTAGCAACACACTTTTGGAGGGAAGGCAATCCTGCGTTGCGTTAGCTAAGTTTTCATGTCATCGGGTGTAGTTCATAAAGGTTGAAGAGTGTATGTTAGGATGAAGTGTGAATTCATGCCAGGAATAATAAGTGTGAAGTTTGATTTCCTCCCTTCTGTAATAAGCAGCCAATGAGGTATTTTTTCCTTTATTCATGTGTTTAATCTGAACCCGTTATAACGCCGGTTAAACTGTTATGTATGTAAGCACTTCAGAGTTATACCAAGCTAATATGTCACTCGTAAGATAAGGTTGTAAGAGTGTGCTTAACTGTATTTTTCATTTACTTTATAGTTCTCACGGAAGGTGATAATTCTGACTAAAACTACAGAATAAAGCCGCCAGTTAAAATCAAGGAACGGTTGTGCTCGTGGTTACTGAAGGGAGCTACAATGGCTTCAAGGAATACTATTGTGCCCTGCCAGAAGCTGTCTGGTTTGCAGGTTAGAGGGTTTTACTTGGAGAAGAAAATCCCTCTGCCAACGACCTACTCGAGAGAGTTTATTCCTGCAAACAGAGATCATATTCCTACTCCAGCCATTTCTGTGCATGACTTCTTTCACAGATTTGCAGTTAGAGAGTAGTTCTCTCTTCTCGTCCTCTGAGTTTTCATCTTGCTCTATCACCTTTAGTGAAACTACCTCTTTCTGACATTCTAAATCAAGTCAAATCAATTCTAGCTAAGGTTTGGATAAGTGAGAACTCAATGCTCTTCACGAGCAAGAGAGAAAGAAGAATCTCATCCAGCTGTAAAACGTCTACAAGATTCCCAAATCCTGGTAGACTCTGTCATCTGCCAGATAAGAGTTTTGCACCTACCTGCAAACTAAGAAGAACATCTCCACATAAGGAAGCATCGTGAGGCAACATAAGGTCAAGACTAACAGGAAAGTCAGACACGCAAGTACAAGTCAAGGTGTTTGAAGGTGGTCCTAGCCTTGTGAACAGCTAATAAGAGACTTTAAGATTACAATTCGTAAGGACTGGAGATAGTTGTCTATTTCATAAAGACTCTGGTATTATGCATTTGCTCTTTCTATCTTAATGTATCGCTGGTATGTGTATTACTGAAAAATATTATTTGATACTTACTAAAAATATATAGTCACAAACATTAAGGGTCAGCGTACACCTATTAATTCTATTTTCACCTGTAAGTTAATAGTGTAATTGTTTGGTAAGGTGTTTGTTCAAGCCTTTGTTACCAGCATTATACATGTTTATACCACGTACTGAGCTTTAAATTACCTACTCACTTATCCAAACCTTAGCTAGAATTGATTTGACTTGATTTAGAATGTCAGAAAGAGGTAGTTTCACTAAAGGTGATAGAGATGGGGTGGGTCAAGTTGAGCAGCTGCAGCATCACCTCGCAAACTTCGAGCCTTCATCAGAACAAACAGAACAGCAGGAAGAGGCCCAGACTGGTGTGGAGTCACTTCGGCCAGTGAATGATGATACAGAGGCTGCTAATGAGATAGCACAACAAGAGCCACGAAAAGGTGAGAGGGTCCGCAGGTTAACTGAAAAGGGCAGAGAACTGCGCGACGAAAGGTGGAGACAGCTCGAACATCGTTTCAGGGTCAGCTATGAGAAGTGGAAGGCTCTGGTAAAGGAAGCAAAACTGTCACTGACAGGCTGTTGCTCTGAAGACCTACTAGAAGACCTCTTAAACAAGATTAGCCATACCTCTACAGAGCTAAACCTTGTCTATGTAAATTTGCGTCAAATCGACATTCCCGACAACGATATTTGACGCAGAGTTGATACTTGTGAAGCAGTTACAATGTCTATTATCAAGACTGTAAGGTGTCATTTAAAAGGCAGGGAAGAAGGTCAAAGTAACCAGATAGAGTTGCACTGGAAGGACAGCAATTCCTTGTGCATGTCCGAACTCTCACATAAGTGAAGTCTCAGCTATCAGCCCTCAAGTGCTTCCTCCCAGTATCAAAGCAACTCAAAGGTCAACTCCAGACGCTCAAGCGTGTCATCTGTCAAGAGACAAGAGGCTGCGGCGGAAGTTGCTGCTAACCAAGCAGCTTTAGAAGTAATGGTTAAGCAAGAACGCCAACTAGAAGAGCTTCAGCGACTCGAAGATGAAGATAAGAAGAGGACAGCGGAGCAAGAAGCTGAGGCTGTGAAACGCAGCTTAGAAGAAGCTAGGCTGCGAGTCAAGTTAGAGGTAGAAAATGCTGCCAGACGAAGGACACTAGAAGACAAGCGTAGAGAGTTAGAGCGCCTAGAAGTGCTCAAGAAACTAAATGCTGCCAAGGCGCGAATGCAAGTGTATGAGCAAGATGAAAACTCAGAGGACGAGAAGAGAGAACTACTCTCTAACTGCAAATCTGTGAAAGAAGTCATGCACAGAAGTGGCTCATTTCACAGTCTCTCACCACAACATGTTGTGACAAGCACACAGCAAGAAGATGGCACCAAGACCATGTTCAGGTTACTAGCGCAATCAATCAGTGAAAGCCGCCTCCCCATACCAGAACCAGTAACATTCAATGGAGAGCCTCTCTCGTACCCTGACTGGAAGGTCTCTTTTCAGACTCTGATAGACAGGAAGAACATACCAACAACTGAGAAGATATATTACTTAAGAAAATATGTCGGTGGGCCTGCCAAGAAAGCCATCGAAAGTTACTTTATGTTAGGAACAGAATCAGCCTACCATGCTGCTTGGACCATTCTTGAAGAAAGGTACGGAAACAAATTCTTCATCGCCAAGTCTTTCAGAGATAAGCTCAATGCATGGCCTACGATAGGATCCAAGGACAGTCTTGAACTTAGAGACCTTGTAGACTTTCTTCGCAGCTGTGAAGCTGCTATGTCTCAGAATAAGGGCCTGGAGGTGCTTAATGACTGTAATGAAAACCAAAAGATCCTCGCTAAACTTCCAGATTGGCTAACTTCAAGATGGAATAGAAAGGTCACAGACATCTTAGAAGAAACGGAGATCTTTCCTAGCTTCAGTCAGTTTGTGAAGTTTCTCACGAGAGAAGCCAAGATTGCTTGCAATCCTGTAACATCCCTTCATGCTTTGAACCCAAGTGAAGATGGGAAACTTAAGACGCCAAGGATTCAAAACCCCGGAGCAAGGGTATTAGCAACTAACTCTGATGAGAAAGATACTGTTACTAGTTGTGTCTTCTGTGAGAAGTCAGGTCACAGTCTCCACAAATGCTGGAAGTTCATGGATAAGCCCACCGCAGAGCGACAGAAGTTTGTTCAAGAGAATAAATTGTGCTTTGGCTGTTTAAGGCCTGGGCATCGATCGAAAGATTGTGATAACAGGAACACCTGTGACACGTGTCAGAGGAGGCATCCATCCTGCCTGCACGAAGATCGTACTAAAGAAAGGTTAAGGGATAGGAAGACAGAGCCCCCACGAGATAAGGGGACAAGAACATCAAGTGAGGCCATATCTAACAGAGTCGTAAGGGACATTAACACTCACACCTCCACAATCATTCCAGTATGGGTGTCAACCACAAGTGAGCCAGATCGTGAAGTTCTTGTGTATGCACTTCTTGACACCCAGAGCGACACCACTTTTATCCTTGAAGAGACAACAAAGGCTCTCAATACAAGGAAGGAGCCAGTCCAACTGAAACTCTCTACAATGGCTTCAAGGAATACTATTGTGCCCTGCCAGAAGCTGTCTGGTTTGCAGGTTAGAGGGTTTTACTTGGAGAAGAAAATCCCTCTGCCAACGACCTACTCGAGAGAGTTTATTCCTGCAAACAGAGATCATATTCCTACTCCAGAGACTGCAAGAGCATGGTCTCATCTTGAACACATTGCAGAGGAGATTGCTCCTCAACAGAGCTGTGATGTCGGTCTCTTAATTGGCTACAACTGCTCCCAGGCTCTCCTTCCAAGAGAAATTGTGTCTGGTAAGGGAAATCAGCCTTTTGCTCAGAGAACAGATCTTGGCTGGAGCATAGTCGGCTATGGAAATCCACGTATCGACTATGGCGACCCTATTGGAGTGAGTCATCGGGTTATCGTTAGACAGGTGATGCCAAGCCTTCAATCTTCTTCCAACCTCACAAATCAAGTACACTATGTTTGTAGAACACATGTAAGAGAGGTAATCACAACACTGGACATTATCAAGACGCTTGAATCTGACTTCAACGAGAGAGCTGCAGAAGAGGACCTCATATCTCAAGAGGATATCCGGTTCCTGAAGAAAATGAAAGAGGGCATCAGACGTAAGGACTATGGACATTATGAGATGCCGCTGCCGTTTAAGGAAGAAAGACCCAATCTGCCGAACAATAAAACATGTGCAGTTCACCGACTCTAGTGCCTGGAAAGGAGGCTAAGGAGAGACAAGCAGTACTACAAGGACTACACAGCATTCATGGAAGAGACTATAGCTTGTGGAGATGCTGAGAAGGTCTCTAAAGAGGAAATTAACAAGCATCCAGCATGGTACATCCCGCACCATGGGGTTTATCACCCACAAAAGCCTGGGAAGATACGAGTCGTCTTTGACTGCTCAGCTAAGTTTCGAGAGACGTCCTTGAATGATCATCTCCTTACCGGTCCAGAGTTGACAAACACATTGCTGGGCGTCCTTTGTCGTTTTCGTAAGGGTCCAGTTGCAATCATGTGTGACGTAGAGTGCATGTTCCACCAGTTTCATGTGAAAGCAGAAGACCAAGATTATCTACGGTTCCTTTGGTGGGAGAACGGAGATCTAGAGTCTCAACCCTCAGTGTATCGTATGAAGGTCCACTTGTTCGGCGCAGCTTCATCTCCTGGTTGCGCCAACTATGGTCTCAAATATCTTGCTGCCGAAGGACGAGGAAGCTTCAGCGAGAAGTCTATCCAGTTCATAGAAAGGAACTTTTATGTTGATGATGGGTTGACGAACGTATCGTCTGAAGCTGAAGCGGCCCAGCTGGTGAAAGAAGCAAGAGAGCTTTGCAGCATCGGCAAACTTCGGTTGCACAAGTTTATCTCTAACAGCAAGGAAGTTATAGCCACAATTCCCAAGGAAGAACGTGCCAAGGGTGCCAAAGACCTGGATATGGCTCTGGGTGAACCACACATGGAGAGAGCGCTTGGTGTACTGTGGTGTGTCGCATCAGACGAGTTCCAGTTTAGAGTAGTTGTCAAGGAACGCCCACTCACAAAAAGAGGAGTGTTGTCTACAGTAGCCTCTGTATATGATCCGCTTGGGTTTGTGGCACCCTTTGTCCTGGCGGGGAAGCAGATCTTGCAGCGGATGTGTCGTGACAAAATCGACTGGGATGACCCCCTTCCAGATGACCTACGTTCCCAGTGGGAATTCTGGCTCCAAGGTCTACACAACTTGTCTGAAGTAAGGATCCAACGAAGCTATTTGCCATCAAGTTTCAAGGAGGTGCAGAGTTATGAGCTCCATCACTTCTCCGACGCTAGTACCTCAGGTTATGGAGAGTGCTCATACCTCAGAACAATCAGCACCGCAGGAGAAGTACATTGCTCCCTAGTTATGGCGAAGTCGAGAGTCGCCCCTTCCAAGGTTACGACCATACCACGACTGGAACTTTCAGCAGCGGTGGTAGCTGTTCGAACAAGTGACATGCTCAAAAGGAGCTAGAGATACAAGGTCTACAGGAATACTTCTGGACAGACTCGAAGGTAGTTCTTGGCTACATCAACAATGAAGCCAGAATATTCCACGTCTTTGTAGCTAACCATATTCAACGCATTAAACATCCAACACAGACAGAAATGGAGTAAAGACAGAAGAAACGCAAGGATTAATGACATTGTCATTTTGCAAGATGATACTGCACCACGCAACCAGTGGAAATTGGCAAAGGTTACAGAAGTGTACCCGGGACAGGATGGCCGGGTGAGAAGATTCAAGTTACTGATCAGCGACTCAACCCTAGATGAGAGAGGTAAACGCATCACCAAACCCACCTATCTGGAGAGGCCCATCCATAAGACAGTCACCCTCCTGGAAGCCGATCAAGAAACCTGCAGACCCCTTTCACAGAAATCACCGGTGATTAGTGGGAGTGTAACTGACAGTTAGACTTACAGGTTATGTCGTTGTCTTTTGTTTGAATTGTTTATGTGTCCGCTGTGCGGGGGAAATGATAATACAAGCGTAACTACGTAGCTAATACTGTTGTAACGGGGATCCTTATTGTAGCAACACACTTTTGGAGGGAAGGCAATCCTGCGTTGCGTTAGCTAAGTTTTCATGTCATCGGGTGTAGTTCATAAAGGTTGAAGAGTGTATGTTAGGATGAAGTGTGAATTCATGCCAGGAATAATAAGTGTGAAGTTTGATTTCCTCCCTTCTGTAATAAGCAGCCAATGAGGTATTTTTTCCTTTATTCATGTGTTTAATCTGAACCCGTTATAACGCCGGTTAAACTGTTATGTATGTAAGCACTTCAGAGTTATACCAAGCTAATATGTCACTCGTAAGATAAGGTTGTAAGAGTGTGCTTAACTGTATTTTTCATTTACTTTATAGTTCTCACGGAAGGTGATAATTCTGACTAAAACTACAGAATAAAGCCGCCAGTTAAAATCAAGGAACGGTTGTGCTCGTGGTTACTGAAGGGAGCTACAATCATGGCTTCTTATCTAAAGGATAACAAAACACCTTTACTGAACATTATATTCCGGCTGATACACAGCCAGTGTAAAACAATATTCAAGTGTACAGAGGCATATACAGTGCCTTGCAAAAGTATTCATCCCCTTGGAGTTTTTCCTATTTTGTTGCATTACAACCTATAATTTAAATTGATTTTAATTTGGGTTTCATGTAATGGACATACACAAAATAGTCCAAATTGGTGAAGTGATATTACATTTTTTTAAATTACTTGCTTCAAAACATTCTAAAAATGTTAAAACGCATTAGTGTTGCGTGCATATGTATTTACCCCCTTTGCTATGAAGCCCCTAAATAAGATCTGGTGCAACCAATTACCTTCATAAGTCACATAATTAGTTAAATAATGTCCTCCTGTGTGCAATCTAAGTGTCACGTGATCTGCCACATGATCTCAGTATATATAAACCTTTTCTGAAAGGCCCCAGAGTCTGCAACACCACTAAGCAATGGCATCACCAAGACCAAGGAGCTCTCCAAATAGGTCAGGGCCAAGTTGTGGAGAAGTACAGATCAGGGTTGGGTTATAAAAAAATATCAGAAACTTTGAACATCCCAAGGAGCATCATTAAATCCATTGTTAAAAAATGGAAAGAACAAGGCACCACAACAAACCTGCCAAGAGAGGGCCGCCCAGCAAAACTCATGAACCAGGCCAGGATGGTGTTAATGAGAGAGCCAACAAAGAGGCCAAAGATAACCCCGAAGTAGCTACAAAGCTCCACAGTGGAGATTGCAGTATCTGTCCATAGGACCACTTTAAGCCGTACACTCCAAGGAGCTGGGCTTTACAGAAGAGTGACCAGAAAAAAAGCCATTGCTTAATGAAGAAGAAAATAAGCAAACAAGTTTAGTGTTTGCCAAAAGGCATGTGGGAGACTCCCCAAAGATATGGAAGAAGGTACTCTGGTCAGATGAGACTAAAATGTAGCTTTTTGGCAATCAAGGAAAACGCTATGTCTGGCGCAAACCCAACATCTCCCATCACCCCAGAACACATAGAACACAAAGCATAGAACACAAAGCATAGTGGTGGCAGCATCATGCTGTGGGGATGTTTTTCATCAGCAGGGACTGGGAAACTGGTAAGAATTGAAGGATGGCGCTAACTACAGGGAAATTATTGAGCGCAACCTGTTTCAGTCTTCCAGAGATTTGAGACTGGGACAGAGGTTCACCTTCCAGCAGAACAATGACCCTAAGCATACTGCTAAAGCAACAATCGAGTGGTTTAAGGGAAACATTTAAATGTCTTGGAATGCCCTAGTCACAGCCCGGACCTCAATCCAATTGAGAATCTGTGTTATGACTTAAAGATTGCTGTGCACCAGCAGAACCCATCCAACTTGAAGGAGCTGGAGCAGGTTTGCCTTGAAGAATTGGCAAAAATCCCAGTGGCTAGATATGCCAAGCTTAATTTTTATTTTATTTTATTTATTTCACCTTTATTTAACCAGGTAGACTAGTTGAGAACAAATTCTCATTTACAACTGCGACCTGGCCAAGATAAAGCAAAGCAGTGCAACACAAACAACAACACAGAGTTACACATGGAATAAACAAACATACAGTCAATACAGAAGAAAAGGTATATATACAGTGTGTGCAAATGAGGTAGGATAACGGAGGTAAGGCAATAAATAGGCCATAGTGGCAAAATAATTACAATATAGCAATTAAACACTGGAGTGATTGATGTGCAGAAGATGAGTGTACAAGTTGAGATACTGGGGTGCAAAGGAGCAAATATAAATAAAATAGATAACAGTATGGGGATGTTCACATATTCAGTCAGAACCGTCCAGAGTAGTGATGCTGGGCGGGCAGGCAGGTGTGGGCAGCGATCGGTTGAAGAGCATACATTTAGTTTTACATGTATTTAAGAGCAGTTGGAGGCCACGGAAGGAGAGTTGTATGGCATTGAAGCTCGTCTAGTGGTTAGTTAACACAGTGTCCAAAGAAGGGCCAGAAGTATACAGAATGGTGTCGTCTGCGTAGAGGTGGATCACAGAATCACCAGCAGCAAGAGCAACATCATTGATGTATAGAGAGAAAAGAGTCGGCCCGAGGATTGAACAATGTGGCACCCCCATATAGACTGCCAGAGATCAGGACAACAGGCCCTCCGATTTGACACATTGAACTCTGTCTGAGAAGAAGTTGGTGAACCAGGCGAGGCAGTCATTTGAGAAACCAAGGCTATGTTTGTCTGCCGATAAGAATATGGTGATTGACAGAGTCGAAAGCCTTGGCCAGGTCGATGAAGACGGCTGCACAGTACTGTCTCTTATCGATGGCGGTTATGATATCGTTTAGGACCTTGAGCGTGGCTGAGGTGCACCCATGACCAGCTCGGAAACCAGATTGTATAGCGGAGAAGGTACGGTGGGATTCGAAATGGTCGGTGATCTGTTTGTTAACTTGGCTTTCGAAGACCTTAGAAAGGCAGGGTAGGGAAGATATAGGTATGTAGCAGTTTGGGTCTAGAGTGTCTCCCCCTTTAAAGAGGGGGATGACCGCGGGAGCTTTCCAATCTTTGGGGATCTCAGACAATACTAAAGAGCGGTTGAACAGGCTAGTAAAAGGGGTTGCAACAGGTTCAGGCAGATAACTTTAGAAAGAGAGGGTCCAAATTGTCTAGCCTGGCTGATTTGTAGGGGTCCAGATTTTGCAGCTCTTTCAGAATATCAGCTATCTGGATTTGGGTGAAGGAGAAATGGGGGAGGCTTGGGCAAGCTGCTGTGCGGGGTGCAGGGCTGTTGACCGGGGTAGGGGTAGCCAGGTGGAAAACATGTCCAGCCGTAGAAAAATGCGTATTGAAATTCTCAATTATCGCAGATTTATCGGTGGTGACAGTGTTTCCTATCCTCAGTGCAGTGAGCAGCTGGGAATATGTGCTCTTAATCTTCGTGGACTTTACAGTGTCCCAGAACTTTTTGGAGTTTGTGCTACAGGATGTAAATTTCTGTTTGAAAAATCTAGCCTTTGCTTTCCTAACTGCTTGTGTATATTGGTTCCTAACTTCCCTGAAAAGTGGCTATTCAAAGCTAATGTAGTACGCCACAGGATGTTTTTGTGCTGGTCAAAGGCAGTCAGGTCTGGGGTGGACGCGGACATTGAGTAGGCATCTTGGTCAGAACCTACTCCACCTCAGTGTCCTGCTGGACGGAGGTACGTCCCGCTTGGTGTTCGTGATAGGTTGAATCGGTGGGCGCACAAATTACCCTCCTCTGGTCATCCGGGTATCGATAGGACGGTGCGAAGCCTTAAGGGGAAGTACTGGTGGCCCACTTTAGCTAAGTACATGAGGGTTTATGTCTCCTCCTGTTCAGTGTGCGCTCAGTGCAAGGCTCCTAGCCACCTACCCAGAGGGAAGTTACAACCCCTCCCCGTTCCACAGCGGCCTTGGTCACACCTGTCGGTAGACTTCCAAACCGATCTTCCTCCGTCCCAGGGTAACACCATGGCCCATTTTTTAAAGTCCTGTCGTCTCCTCCCTTGCCCGGTCTCCCTACGGCCCTACAGACTGCGGAGGCCCTGTTTATTCACGTCTTCCTGCACTATGGGGTGCCTGAGGATATAGTGTCTGATCGGGGTCCCCAGTTCACGTCCCGAGTTTGGAGGGCGTTCATGGAGCGTCTGGGGTCTCGGTCAGCCTGAGAATAAGGGGCAGGCGGAGAGAGTAAACCAGGTTTCTGCGGTCCTATTGCCAGGACCGGCCAGGGGAGTGGGCGAGGTACGTACCATGGGCAGAGATGGCCCAGAACTCACTCTGCCACTCCTCAACTAACCTTTCGCCCTTCCAGTGCGTGTTGGGGTATCAGCCGGTCCTGGCAATAGGATCCGGATGAGTCAACAGAGGGGGCCTCGGTAAACAGAGTCCTCAAGCGACAAAACGCTCAGCCGACCACCGCAGACGCACCGGTCCCCCCTTCAGCAGTGAGGTAATGGGAGCAGCCACCTGCCCAAAACCCCGGATAAACCTCCGGTAGTAATTGGCAAACCCTAAAATCCGCTGCACCTCCTTTTCCGTGGTGGGAGTCGGCCAATTACGCATGGCTGCAATGCGGTCTCACTCCATCACCAACCCTGATGTGGAAATGCGATAACCCAGGAAGGAGACGGCCTGTTGGGAGAACACGCATTTCTCAGCCTTGACGCACCAGAGACACATGCGCGGCGTGTGGCGGAATATATCAAAATGTCATCGATATACGCCACAACACCCTGCCCATGCAGGTCCCTGAGAATCTCGTCTACAAAGGATTGGAAGACTGTTCGGGCAATCTTCAACCCATACAGCATGACCAGGTACTCATAATGGCCGGATGTGGTACTAAACGCTGTCTTCCACTCATCTCCCTCCCGGATACGCACCAAGTTATACACGCTCATGAGATACAGTTTTGTGAAGAAGCATGCTCTGTGAAATGACTCAGTTGCCGTAGCGATGAGAGGTAGCGGGTAACTGTACCCAACCGTAATAGACTTTAGACCTCTATAGTCAATGCACGGACGCAGTCCTCCCTCCTTCTTCTTCACAAAAAAGAAACTCGAGGAGACGGGTGACGTGGAGGGCCGAATGTACCCCTGCCTCAGAGATTCAGAGACATATGTTTCCATAGCCACCATCTCCTCCTGTGGCAGGGGATACATGTGACTCCTGGGAAGTGCAGCGTTTACCTGGAGGTTTATCGCACAATCCCCTCGTCGATGGGGTGGTAATTGGGTCTCTCTCTTTTTACAGAAGGCGATTGCCAAATTGACATATTCGAGGGGAATGCGCACGGAGGAGATTTGGTCTGGACTCTCCACCGTCGTTGCACTGATGGAAACTCCCACACACCTACCTGAGCACTCCTCTGACCACCCCTTTAGAGTCCTCTGTTACCACGAAATAGTGGGGTTGTGAAAGGCCAACCAGGGAATCCCCAGCACCACTGGAAATGCAGGAGAATCTATGAGGAAGAAACTAATTCTCTCCTCATGACCCCCCTGCGTAACCATGTCCAGTGGAGCCGTGGCCTCCCTGACCACCCCTGACCCTAATGGTCGATTATCTAGGGAGTGCACATGGAATGGTTTGTCCATCTGAACCAGGGGAATCCCTAACCTATGTGCGAAACCGCAGTCCATAAAATTCCCCACTGCACCTGAATCCACTAGCGCCTTATGCTGGGAATGGGGGAAAAACTCAGGGAAAGAAATTAACACATACATGTGACCAACAGGGGGCTCTGGGTGAGCCTGGTGCTGACTCACCTGGGGTGCCCGAACAGTCCTCGGCCTGCCGTCTCGACTCCCAGACGAGCTCCTCCAGCACCGGTCGGCAGTGTGCCCTCTCCGACCACATACAGTGCAGGAGGAGGCTCCTCCTCCGATCGCCCTCGCTGCAGCAGGACCCGATCTGGACACCCGTGCGTAGCCAGCAAGTTGTCCAACCTGATGGACATGTCAACTAGCTGGTCCAGGGTGAGGGTAGCGTCTCTGCATGCTAGCTCCCTGCGGACGTCCTCACGTAAGCTGCACCTCACATAAGCTGCATGCTAGCTCCCTGCGGACGTCCTCACGTAAGCTGCACCTATAGTGGTCAATCAGGGCCCTGTCGTTCCACCCTGCGCCGGCGGCCAAGGTCCTGAACTCCAGAGCGAAGTCTTGTGCTCTCCTCGTCTCCTGCCGTAGATGGAACAGACGCTCACCCATCCAGGGGGATGGTCGAACACGGCAGGGAAGCAGCGGGTGAACTCTGGGTAGTGTGGTCCCTCGCCGAGTCTGGTCCATCCCAGACCGCGTTGGCCCACTCCAGAGCTTTGCCTGACAGGCAGGAGACGAGGGCGTTCACGCTCTCACCTCCCGAAGGAGCCGGGTGCACGGTTGCCAGGTAAAGCTCCAGCTGGAGCAGGAAACCCTTGCACCCGGCAGCTGTCCCATCGTACTCCCTTGGGAGCGCGAGCCGAATACCGCTGGGGCCGGATGATGCCGGAGAAGGTGGTGGTGCTGGTTGAGTGTGGCTGGTTGAGGGGTAGGCAGGCCACCCCTCTCCCAGGCCACCCCTCTCCCATCGTCGCCATCACTTGATCCATGGCGGTCCCGAGACGGTGGAGAACGGTGGTGTGGTGTTACACTCGCTCCTCCATGGACGTGGAGAGCGTGTCAACTCCTGCTGGTTCCATAAGTGGTGCGGGATTCTGTTATGAGCCTTCTTAAAGGAGGGAGGTGCAGGAATCAGGAGCAGGAGAACAAGGAAGTCCCATTGGCACAATCGTTTATTTAAGACGTCCCAATTCAGCAACAACATGGGGGAGAATACACCCAAACGAGGTCGCCACCCACAGGGAAATAAACGTTACACACGGAGGAGAAACCTCTACTCCTAAACACATACCAAACGGTACAAACTGCCGTGTAAAAGAAAACCCCGTGGTTCAGACACGCACCCCTAACAAAGATACCACAGCAAACAATCCCGCACAAAGACTAGCAGGCAGCAGAGGTAAATAAACCCCCCGAAATCAACTAATAGGACACAGGTGTAAACATTACAGATAGACACAAACTAAAAGAAAAAATAGATCTGTGGCAGCTAGTAGGCCGGCGACGACGACTGCCGAGCACCGCCCGAACAGGGAGAGGAGCCACCTTTGGTGGAAGTCATGACAACGGTAGAATAGATTCAAAGCATAATGTACAGACAAAGGTATGGTAGGATGTGAAAACAGTAGAAGTAAACCTATGCACGATGAGAGAGATAAGAGTGACGATGAGAGAGGTAATGTCCCTAGAAACATAATTTAAACCAGGTGAGGTCACCGCATGTGTGGGAGGTGGAACTAAAGGGTTAACTAAGGCGTATTGAGCCGGGCTAGAGGCTCTACAGTGAAATAAGGCAATAATTACTAACCAAGACAGCAAAGGACAAGGCATATTGACATTAGAGAGAGGCATGCGTAGCCGAGTGATCATAGGGGTCCAGTGAGTGGCTCGGGCCAGAGACATGGCAATTCAGGCAGCTAGCGGGCCAGTGCTAGCAGACCCCAAGAGATTTGCAGCTGTAATTGCTGCAAAAGGTGGCTATGCAAAGTATTGACTTTGGGGATTGAATAGTTATGTACGCTCAAGTTTTCTGTTTTTTGTCTTATTTCTTGTTTGTTTCATAACAAAAAATATTTTGCATCTTCAAAGTGGTAGGCATGTTGTGTAAATCAAATGATACAAACCCCCAAATAATCCATTTTCATTCCAGGTTGTAAGGCAATAAAATAGGAAAAATGCCAAGGGGGGTGAATACTTTCACAAGCCACTGTACATCCTTGGGTAGCACTTGAAACCCCTAAGAACTTATCAAATCAAATCAAATCAAATGTATTTATATAGCCCTTCGTACATCAGCTGATATCTCAAAGTGCTGTACAGAAACCCAGCCTAAAACCCCAAACAGCAAGCAATGCAGGTGTAGAAGCACGGTGGCTAGGAAAAACTCCCTAAAAAGGCCAAAACCTAGGAAGAAACCTAGAGAGGAACCAGGCTATGTGGGGTGGCCAGTCCTCTTCTGGCTGTGCCGGGTGGAGATTATAACAGAACATGGCCAATATGTTCAAATGTTCATAAATGACCAGCATGGTCCAATAATAATAAGGCAGAACAGTTGAAACTGGAGCAGCAGCACGGCCAGGTGGACTGGGGACAGCAAGGAGTCATCATGTCAGGTAGTCCTGAGGCATGGTCCTAGGGCTCAGGTCCTCCGGGCGAGAGAAAGAAAGAGAGAAAGAGAGAAGGAGAGAGTGCACACTTAAATTCACTCAGGACACCGAATAGGACAGGAGAAGTACTCCAGATATAACAAACTGACCCTAGCCCCCCGACACATTAACTACTGCAGCATAAATACTGGAGGCTGAGACAGGAGGGGTCAGGAGAAACTGTGGCCCCATCCGAGGACACCCCCGGACGGGGCCAAACAGGAAGGATATAACCCCACCCACTTTGCCAAAGCACAGCCCCCACACCACTAGAGGGATATCTTCAACCACCAACTTACCATCCTGAGACAAGGCTGAGTATAGCCCATAAAGATCTCCGCCACGGCACAACCCAAGGGGGGGGGCGCCAACCCAGACAGGATGATCACATCAGTGACTCAACCCACTCAGGTGACGCACCCCTCCCAGGGACGGTATGAGAGAGCCCCAGTAAGCCAGTGACTCAGCCCCTGTAATAGGGTTAGAGGCAGAGAATCCCAGTGGAAAGAGGGGAACCGGCCAGGCAGAGACAGCAAGGGCGGTTCGTTGCTCCAGAGCCTTTCCGTTCACCTTCCCACTCCTGGGCCAGACTACACTCAATCATATGACCCACTGAAGAGATGAGTCTTCAGTAAAGACTTAAAGGTTGAGACCGAGTTTGCGTCTCTGACATGGGTAGGCAGACCGTTCCATAAAAATGGAGCTCTATAGGAGAAAGCCCTGCCTCCAGCTGTTTGTTTAGAAATTCTAGGGACAATTAGGAGGCCTGCATCTTGTGACCGTAGCGTACGTGTATGTACGGCAGGACCAAATCAGAGAGATAGGTAGGAGCAAGCCCATGTAATGCTTTGTAGGTTAGCAGTAAAACCTTGAAATCAGCCCTTGCTTTGACAGGAAGCCAGTGTAGGGAGGCTAGCACTGGAGTAATATGATCACATTTTTGGGTTCTAGTCAGGATTCTAGCAGCCGTATTTAGCACTATTTTTCTGCATCATTTTTGGACAGAAAGTTTCTGATTTTTGCAATGTTACATAGATGGAAAAAAGCTGTCCTTGAAATGGTCTTGATATGTTCTTCAAAAGAGAGATCAGGGTCCAGAGTAACGCCGAGGTCCTTCACAGTTTTATTTGAGACGACTGTACAACCATTAAGATTAATTGTCAGATTCAACAGAAGATCTCTTTGTTTCTTGGGACCTAGAACAAGCATCTCTGTTTTGTCCGAGTTTAAAAGTAGAAAGTTTGCAGCCATCCACTTTCTTATGTCTGAAACACATGCTTCTAGCGAGGGTAATTTTGGGGCTTCACCATGTTTCATTGAAATGTACAGCTGTGTGTCATCCGCATAGCAGTGAAAGTTAACATTATGTTTTCGAATGACATCCCCAAGAGGTCAAATATATAGTGAAAACAATAGTGGTCCTAAAACGGAACCTTGAGGAACACCGAAATGTACAGTTGATTTGTAAGAGGACAAACCATTCACAGAGACAAAATGATATCTTTCCGACAGATAAGATCTAAACCAGGCCAGAACTTGTCCGTGTAGACCAATTTGGGTTTCCAATCTCTCCAAAAGAATGTGGTGATCGATGGTATCAAAAGCAGCACTAAGGTCTAGGAGTACGAGGACAGATGCAGAGCCTCGGTCTGATGCCATTAAAAGGTCATTTACCACCTTCACAAGTGCAGTCTCAGTGCTATGATGGGGTCTAAAACCAGACTGAAGCATTTCGTATACATTGTTTGTCTTCAGGAAGGCAGTGAGTTGCTGCGCAACAGCCTTTTCTAAAATTTTTGAGAGGAATGGAAGATTCGAAATAGGCTGATAGTTTTTTAAATATTTTCTGGGTCAAGGTTTGGCTTTTTCAAGAGAGGCTTTATTACTGCCACTTTTAGTGAGTTTGGTACACATCCGGTGGATAGAGAGCCGTTTATTATGTTCAACATAGGAGGGCCAAGCACAGGAAGCAGCTCTTTCAGTAGTTTAGTTGGAACAGGGTCCAGTATGCAGCTTGAAGGTTTAGAGGCCATGATTATTTTCATCATTGTGTCAAGAGATATAGTACTAAAACACTTGAGCGTCTCTCTTGATCCTAGGTCCTGGCAGAGTTGTGCAGACTCAGGACAACTGAGCTTTGAAGGAATATGCAGATTTAAAGAGGAGTCCGTAATTTGCTTTCTAATAATCATGAGAAGTTCATGAATTTATCACTGCTAAAGTGAAAGCCATCCTCTCTTGGGGAATGCTGCTTTTTAGTTAGCTTTGCGACAGTATCAAAAAGGAATTTCGGATTGTTCTTATTTTCCTCAATTAAGTTAGAAAATAGGATGATCGAGCAGCAGTAAGGGCTCTTCGGTACTGCACGGTACTGTCTTTCCAAGCTAGTCGGAAGACTTCCAGTTTGATGTGGCGCCATTTCCGTTCCAATTTTCTGGAACTTTGCTTCAGAGCTCGGGTATTTTCTGTGTACCAGGGAGCTAGTTTCTGATGAGAAATGTTTTTAGTTTTTAGGGGTGCAACTGCATCTAGGGTATTGCGCAAGGTTAAATTGAGTTCCCCAGTTAGGTGGTTAACTGATTTTAGGCTTACACTTAATGAGGCCAACTATAAAGTATACCTGAATACTGGTATGTAACACTGTGGTCAAACCGGGTCAAGTTTTTCTGTTTTATGTGAATCTTTCTCTCCCTCCCCTCATAGCTTGCCATGCTGTCTGGTTACAATGTGGTTCTACTTTGGGGCCAAAGGTTTCTGAGAAGGCCACATTCCCACATGCTCTCAGTATTTGTTACCGCTGCCAAAATTTTGAAAAGTAGAGGTTTGGTGAATGTTCATCAATCAGCGTGTATGTGTTTGCATGTTAGTGCGTGCGTGCGTGCATGCGTATATGTGACTGCGATGTAGGGGTTCTGGGATATGGACTTATCTTGCCATATTTGTGTATGCGTCCATGTCTGTGCATGTGTGTGTATCTGTGTGTCTGTGTGTTTGTGTGTGTGTTGGGGTGAAACCACAAGCTGAAGAATGTGGAAAGGAAAATAAAACAATTAAAGCACTGTAAGGGGAGTGTAGAGCTGGCAGCAGACTCTGTCAGGTGCAACGGTCAAGACGGGTACCCAACAATGGAGCACTCTGGAGAAGAGATCAATGTCATATGTATCATTTACCATGAACAAGACCTAACATTTCACTTGACAGGCAAGTTGAACACATTAGGGCATTCCTATTGGTCAACAGTCACCGGACTGTCACCATGATACAATCCACTCAAAAGACTGCATTGTAGTATACAATATTTGATACTCATAGCCGGGTTGGAAATTAAGCTAGCCCGTTAGTCCAAGGCTAACACTTTTTAGACTGCTCTAGTAGAAAATGTGCCAAACTAGCCCAAAGGGCCAGTGAAATTTGAGCTTTTCACACATTGCATGGCACAGATTTCGGACCCAAATGTTACCCAGGCTAGTAGAAATCGCGACCTACTAGCCTGGCTTACCGGTGCCTGAAATCCTGAAGTTCCATCCCTGCTCATACCACATGCTCATAATGCCATACACTATTTGTATCATACTGTTACCAGTATGACAACAAATCACACATTTTCCATGTTAAGACCTGGAAATTAGCTGGCAATTTTAAGTCAAGTACATCACTTCAAAATGTCAGTGTTCTCCAACTGGGTCAAAAGTCAGTCCACTCTCCTAAGCAGAAGAACAGATCATTCTCAATTTTACTTCTTCCTTGTACTGCTGATTCCTAAATACCATTGTTGCTCCACCGAAACAGAGGAAATAACCTGGCATCAAATGAAAGCCGGCCAACTCTCCCTTCATGGACAACTCTCCCTCTGTGATTCATACACTTGTACTCCCCCACCACAGCGTTTGAATAGGGATCACGCCCATTTACGAGAAACAGCAGCATCACAGGGATAAGGATCTAACAATTTGAAGTATCCAGGGTGGAATGCTGTTTTGTTGTTTATCTTTAACTCTCAATTACCTGTTAGTTACCTGTTAGTTACTCGTTAGTTACCTGTTAGTGACCTATTATTAAAATGTTAGTTACCCATTTGTTACCTATTATTTAGCTGTTGGTTACCCGTTAGTTGCCTGTTAGTTACCTGTGAGTTACCCATTAGTTACCTGTTAGTTCTGTTAGTTACCAGTTAGTTACATGTGAGTTATCCATTAGTTACCTGTTAGTTCTGTTAGTTACACATTAGTTACCTGTCAGTTACCTATTAGTTACCCATTAGTTACCTGTTAGTAACCTATTAGTTACCCATTAGTTACCTGTCAGTTACCTATTAGTTACCCATTAGTTACCTGTCAGTTACCTATTAGTTACCCATTAGTTACCTGTTAGTAACCTATTAGTTACCCGTAATTTACCTGTAAGTTACCCATTAGTTACCTATAAGTTACATGTTCGTTATGTTAGTTACCCATTAGTTACCCATGAGTTACCTGCTAGTTACCCATTAGTTACCAGAGTAGAGTACTGAGTTGTGATTTCTGAGTCACACTTCATTTTAAAACGAGAATGAAAGTAAAGTTTTACTGAGATTGCAGTGTCCCCATTGTGTCTGTCTGCACAATGGCTACAAAGAGGCCAAGGACTGCTCTGCAGAAGATATTCAAACCCTGGAAGCACTTTTCAAACTGATACTTTTAACACAGTCATTCCACAGACACTCCACATTTACAGACTGCATTCACTGGGGAGAAATCAAATACATACAGACACTGAACACCACCATTACTTTACTGTAGAACCCTCATAGTCCCTCAGGTGATTTTCAGGTGTGTGTCTGGAGGTCAGACTCATGCCCCACACACTATCCCCCCAACCCCAACCCCCACCCCACCCCTCCCCAAACACCAACCCCCAACCACAACTACGCTCCCAAGAATCGTAGCACAAGGATGCCATCTTGAACTCAACATCCTGAGCGTCAACAGTGTACCCACAGCACCAGATGAAGCCCCATAAATCACAGGCCCTGAGCAGCTGGGAGAGCCCATAAAGCAGGCAGCAGAATTGAGGGGGGAGGCAGCTAGGCAAACCCCTTGTCTATGCCAATGACTGTATATATGAATGGTCAAAGCCAACGATCATGTGACACCATTCATTCCTTTGTGAAGACTCAACTCGGGATGACATAACATGAGCCGTTTGAGCTACTCCAGGAAGTGATGTTGCAGGCTAGCTCAGTGCTGCCCCCTCTCATTGAGTAACTCAAGCTGAAGGCCGACCGGGGTACTGCGAGCTGCCATTAGCAACTCAATTTTCCGTCTAACTTCTTATGTGTTAAATGTTTTAATAATCAGTTCAAGAACATACATCTGGTATATTAGAAGCAACTATTTGTACCATGAAACAATGTCTTTGAAACCATTTTTCTAGACACTATAATGGCAGATCCTGTTTTCTGCAAACAATGCCTGCAGTACGACGGTCGGCCTTGAACTTCCTCAAGGAAATTGAAAGGGAAAGGGGGAAACCTATTCAGTTGTACAACTGAATGCTTTCAACTGAAAAGTTTCTTCCCCGTTTAATCTAACCCCTCTGAATCAGCGAGGTATCGGGGGGCTGCCATAATCGACATCCCCGTCTTCGGCGCCTGGGGAACAGTGGGTTAACTGCCTTGCTCAGGGGCAGAATGACAGATTTTTACCTTGTCAGCTCGCCCAGAGAGGGCTTGGGCCCAAACGAGTCATTGCCCATAACTCTCCCATTTTTTGTGGCAGTGCTTTGTCCATTTTTATGTTCTCATTATCTCTGGAGTAAATCACGCTAGGGAAAACGCTTGTTTAATGGTGGCTGTTACTACTGTTGTTGCTAGCTGGCTGTCTGGCCTTAAGTCTCCACAGAGAGTAAAACCAGATGTCAGGGTGGGTTGTGTGAGGGAGAGAGAGAGAAAGAGAGAGAGAGAGTCAGTCAGAACATAGTGGAGAGAAGTGTGGACCACCACACTCTGTCTACTCTGTCCACACGTAAGTACTTCTGGGAGGTTTGACCCGGTTTGTTTTCACCTGGTTTGATCTGGCACTCAGAGAGTTTGGTTCAGTATTTGTTCTTGAGCTCTAGCCTCCATTTTGCCTACGGCTGATTTTCCGAGAGCGCTGTAATATCAGGGTGTAGTTAAGATACTATAGTATTAGTGGGAAATGAATCCTTATGACAGTGTGAGTGTCTATTACACTTTAACATCACTGTGTGAATGCTTATGACAGTGTGAGTTTCTACTACACTTTAACATCACTGTGTGAATGCTTATGACATTTTGATGTAATAAACCCCTTTAACCCTTTGACCGCCGTTATAAGAGCTTGACCGTCGTCATGGTCTGTGGGGTGGTTGCCCCGACCGTGTTTCTCCTAAGCCCCCTGTGAGTGAATCTATTTTCTGAGGCACCTCTGACACTCTTCTGGACCATAACAATGAAGCCTTTCTCCTCTCCACCTCACGCTTGGTTGGCCTTTCTGAATAAGGCCCGGGGCAAGATCATCCATAATCCAGAACCCCTACATCGCAGTAACACACAGACATACGCACGCCCACGCACACTCATATGCATACACACACGGACTTAAATGGTCACACAAACTCACACACACTCGTAGTGACAACTTTTCTTATACATGAAAACATAGAGCACACAATCCAAACTCATTTACCTAGCTGAAAACTGAAAACATTGCCCCCTTGTGGTGATCTGAGGAAACATAGCAATCAGTGCTATTCAGTTGTGAGTTCAATCCTACATGTTTTACCTGGATTGACTGTACATGCATATATTAACTTCATGATAACCTGTGTTGGAAAGAACAACAGAAAACGGACCCTCACCAGAGTCAACAATGATGTTCAATAGACCAGTCCAACATGGGTGCATGACGTCACTGATCATAGCTCTGTCCTAAACACAGATTGATGCAGATGTTTCTGAGCATAGCTCTGTCCTAAACACAGATTGATGCAGATGTTTCTGATCATAGCTCTGTCCTAAACACAGATTGATGCAGATGTTTCTGAGCATAGCTCCGTCCTAAACACAGATTGATGCAGATGTTTCTGATCATAGCTCCGTCCTAAACACAGATTGATGCAGATGTTTCTGAGCATAGCTCTGTCCTAAACACAGATTGATGCAGATGTTTCTGATCATAGCTCTGTCCTAAACACAGATTGATGCAGATGTTTCTGATCATAGCTCCGTCCTAAACACAGATTGATGCAGATGTTTCTGAGCATAGCTCTGTCCTAAACACAGATTGATGCAGATGTTTCTGATCATAGCTCTGTCCTAAACACAGATTGATGCAGATGTTTCTGAGCATAGCTCCGTCCTAAACACAGATTGATGCAGATGTTTCTGATCATAGCTCTGTCCTAAACACAGATTGATGCAGATGTTTCTGATCATAGCTCTGTCCTAAACACAGATTGATGCAGATGTTTCTGAGCATAGCTCCGTCCTAAACACAGATTGATGCAGATGTTTCTGAGCATAGCTCTGTCCTAAACACAGATTGATGCAGATGTTTCTGATCATAGCTCTGTCCTAAACACAGATTGATGCAGATGTTTCTGAGCATAGCTCTGTCCTAAACACAGATTGATGCAGATGTTTCTGAGCATAGCTCTGTCCTAAACCCAGATTGATGCAGATGTTTCTGATCATAGCTCCGTCCTAAACACAGATTGATGCAGATGTTTCTGAGCATAGCTCTGTCCTAAACACAGATTGATGCAGATGTTTCTGAGCATAGCTCTGTCCTAAACCCAGATTGATGCAGATGTTTCTGATCATAGCTCCGTCCTAAACACAGATTGATGCAGATGTTTCTGAGCATAGCTCTGTCCTAAACCCAGATTGATGCAGATGTTTCTGATCATAGCTCCGTCCTAAACACAGATTGATGCAGATGTTTCTGAGCATAGCTCCGTCCTAAACACAGATTGATGCAGATGTTTCTGAGCATAGCTCCGTCCTAAACACAGATTGATGCAGATGTTTCTGATCATAGCTCCGTCTTAAACACAGATTGATGCAGGTTTTTCGGAGCATAGCTCTGTCCTAAACACAGATTGATGCAGATGTTTCTGAGCATAGCTCCGTCCTAAACACAGATTGATGCAGATGTTTCTGAGCATAGCTCCGTCCTAAACACAGATTGATGCAGATGTTTCTGAGCATAGCTCCGTCCTAAACACAGATTGATGCAGATGTTTCTGAGCATAGCTCTGTCCTAAACACAGATTGATGCAGATGTTTCTGAGCATAGCTCCGTCCTAAACACAGATTGATGCAGATGTTTCTGATCGTAGCTCCATCCTAAACACAGATTGATGCAGATGTTTCGGAGCATAGCTCCGTCCTAAACACAGATTGATGCAGATGTTTCTGAGCATAGCTCCGTCCTAAACACAGATTGATGCAGATGTTTCTGAGCATAGCTCTGTCCTAAACCCAGATTGATGCAGATGTTTCTGAGCATAGCTCCGTCCTAAACACAGATTGATGCAGATGTTTCTGAGCATAGCTCCGTCCTAAACACAGATTGATGCAGATGTTTCTGAGCATAGCTCCGTCCTAAACACAGATTGATGCAGATGTTTCTGATCATAGCTCTGTCCTAAACCCAGATTGATGCAGATGTTTCTGAGCATAGCTCCGTCCTAAACCCAGATTGATGCAGATGTTTCTGAGCATAGCTCCGTCCTAAACCCAGATTGATGCAGATGTTTCTGAGCATAGCTCCGTCCTAAACACAGATTGATGCAGATGTTTCTGAGCATAGCTCTGTCCTAAACACAGATTGATGCAGATGTTTCTGATCATAGCTCTGTCCTAAACACAGATTGATGCAGATGTTTCGGCTGAGTGCCTCTTAATTGGATCTGCTGGAGCCTAAAACACCATGTGTGACAGTGTGTACACTGGTGCTCCATAGTAACATGTGTAAAACAGAACCATGGCAAGGAAAGATACATTGTTACAACATGCCTCTGAAAATGAAGGGCAATTAGGCTTGACAAAGAGTTTGTTTCACTGTGTCTGTGTGTGTTCACAGAGAGAGTGATTGCAGATTGTGAATGGGGGCTGCCTGCACGTATGCTTGAGTGTCTGTGTTTGTGTGGATTGGCGGTAGTTCTATATTTTTGACCTGACATTACTTCAAAGTACTATTAGGCGGGTGTGTGTGTGTGCCTGTGTGTGTGTAGCTGCCATGGTGTAGTGGGCTAAATAAAGAGTGGGAAGAAACAGTAGCCATTTTGTCTGTGGAATGCCTGAACAACACAGTCATGTTTGGACAGGAATCCCTCTGCTGCCCGGCAACAGCACAGGCATCAATCTAAACATGAATCTGTATCCATCTATTCATTCATCCATCTGTACACTGAGTGAACAAAACATTATAAACACCTGTGCTTTCCATCCACAGACTGACCAGGTGAATCCAGGTGAAAGCAATGGTCCCTTATTGATGTCACTTGTTAAATCCACTTCAATCAGTGTAGATGAAGGGGAGGCCACAGGTTAAAAATAAATAAATAAAGCTTTAAAACAATTGTGACATGGATTGTGTATGTGTACCATTCAGAGGGTAAATGGGCAAGACAAAAAAGTGCATTTGAATGGGGTATCGTAATAGGTACCAGGTGGACTGGTATGAATGTGTAAAAAACTGTAATGTTGCTGTTTGTTTTTTTACACTCAACAGTTTCCCGTGTGTATCAAGAATGGTCCACCACCCAAAGGACATCCAGCCAACTTGACACAACAGTAGGAAGCATTGGAGTCAACATGGGCCAGCATCCCGTTGGAACACTTTCAACACCTTGGGGTGCCACTTAATATTTGTTTTGTACACTCAGTGTATCTAAATAGCTATCCAATGATTACACTCCAATAGGTCTGTATGAGCCTTACCTAAGCAACATGGAATGATGAGTTATTTAATCTGAAGTGGTCCTCCAGCAGCATAGCACCTTGCATCCCACTGCTGGCTTGTCTCTGAAGCTAAGCAGGGTTGGTCCTGGTCGGTCACACTGCTGGCTTGTCTCTGAAACTAAGCAGGGTTGGTCCTGGTCGGTCACACTGCTGGCTTGTCTCTGAAACTAAGCAGGGTTGGTCCTGGTCGGTCACACTGCTGGCTTGTCTCTGAAACTAAGCAGGGTTGGTCCTGGTCGGTCACACTGCTGGCTTGTCTCTGAAACTAAGCAGGGTTGGTCCTGGTCGGTCACACTGCTGGCTTGTCTCTGAAACTAAGCAGGGTTGGTCCTGGTCGGTCACACTGCTGGCTTGCCTCTGAAGCTAAGCAGGGCTGGTCCTGGTCGGTCACACTGCTGGCTTGCCTCTGAAACTAAGCAGGGTTGGTCCTGGTCGGTCACACTGCTGGCTTGTCTCTGAAACTAAGCAGGGTTGGTCCTGGTCGGTCACACTGCTGGCTTGTCTCTGAAACTAAGCAGGGTTGGTCCTGGTCGGTCACACTGCTGGCTTGTCTCTGAAACTAAGCAGGGTTGGTCCTGGTCGGTTACACTGCTGGCTTGTCTCTGAAGCTAAGCAGGGTTGGTCCTGGTCAGTTACACTGCTGGCTGGCCTCTGAAACTAAGCAGGGTTGGTCCTGGTCGGTCACACTGCTGGCTTGTCTCTGAAACTAAGCAGGGTTGGTCCTGGTCGGTCACACTGCTGGCTTGTCTCTGAAACTAAGCAGGGTTGGTCCTGTTCGGTCACACTGCTAGCTTGTCTCTGAAACTAAGCAGGGTTGGTCCTGGTCAGTTACACTGCTGGCTTGTCTCTGAAACTAAGCAGGGTTGGTCCTGGTCGGTCACACTGCTGGCTTGTCTCTGAAACTAAGCAGGGTTGGTCCTGGTCGGTCACACTGCTGGCTTGTCTCTGAAACTAAGCAGGGTTGGTCCTGGTCAGTTACACTGCTGGCTGGCCTCTGAAACTAAGCAGGGTTGGTCCTGGTCGGTCACACTGCTGGCTTGTCTCTGAAACTAAGCAGGGTTGGTCCTGGTCGGTCACACTGCTGGCTTGTCTCTGAAACTAAGCAGGGTTGGTCCTGTTCGGTCACACTGCTGGCTTGTCTCTGAAACTAAGCAGGGTTGGTCCTGGTCGGTCACACTGCTGGCTTGTCTCTGAAACTAAGCAGGGTTGGTCCTGGTCGGTCACACTGCTGGCTTGTCTCTGAAACTAAGCAGGGTTGGTCCTGGTCAGTTACACTGCTGGCTTGTCTCTGAAACTAAGCAGGGTTGGTCCTGGTCGGTCACACTGCTGGCTTGTCTCTGAAGCTAAGCAGGGTTGGTCCTGTTCGGTTACACTGCTGGCTTGTCTCTGAAACTAAGCAGGGTTGGTCCTGGTCGGTCACACTGCTGGCTTGTCTCTGAAACTAAGCAGGGTTGGTCCTGGTCGGTCACACTGCTGGCTTGTCTCTGAAGCTAAGCAGGGTTGGTCCTGGTCGGTCACACTGCTGGCTTGTCTCTGAAACTAAGCAGGGTTGGTCCTGGTCGGTCACACTGCTGGCTTGTCTCTGAAGCTAAGCAGGGTTGGTCCTGGTCGGTCACACTGCTGGCTTGTCTCTGAAACTAAGCAGGGTTGGTCCTGGTCGGTCACACTGCTGGCTTGTCTCTGAAGCTAAGCAGGGTTGGTCCTGGTCGGTTACACTGCTGGCTTGTCTCTGAAACTAAGCAGGGTTGGTCCTGGTCGGTCACACTGCTGGCTTGTCTCTGAAACTAAGCAGGGTTGGTCCTGGTCGGTCACACTGCTGGCTGGCCTCTGAAACTAAGCAGGGTTGGACCTGTTCGGTCACACTGCTGGCTTGTCTCTGAAACTAAGCAGGGTTGGTCCTGGTCGGTCACACTGCTGGCTTGTCTCTGAAACTAAGCAGGGTTGGTCCTGTTCGGTTACACTGCTGGCTTGTCTCTGAAACTAAGCAGGGTTGGTCCTGTTCGGTTACACTGCTGGCTTGTCTCTGAAACTAAGCAGGGTTGGTCCTGTTCGGTTACACTGCTGGCTTGTCTCTGAAACTAAGCAGGGTTGGTCCTGGTCGGTCACACTGCTGGCTTGTCTCTGAAACTAAGCAGGGTTGGTCCTGTTCGGTTACACTGCTGGCTTGTCTCTGAAACTATGCAGGGTTGGACCTGTTCGGTTACACTGCTGGCTTGTCTCTGAAACTAAGCAGGGTTGGTCCTGTTCGGTTACACTGCTGGCTTGTCTCTGAAGCTAAGCAGGGTTGGTCCTGGTCGGTCACACTGCTGGCTTGTCTCTGAAGCTAAGCAGGGTTGGTCCTGTTCGGTTACACTGCTGGCTTGCCTCTGAAACTAAGCAGGGTTGGTCCTGTTCGGTTACACTGCTGGCTTGTCTCTGAAGCTAAGCAGGGTTGGTCCTGGTCGGTTACACTGCTGCCTGGCCTCTGAAACTAAGCAGGGTTGGTCCTGGTCAGTCCCTAGATGGAAGACCAGATGCTGCTGGAAGTGGTGTTGGAGAGCCAGTAAGAGGCACTCTATCCTCTGGTCTAAAATATATATATGTATATCCTAATAACCTAACCGTGATTGGGGACATCACCCTGTGTAGTATGCTGTCTTTTGGATGGGATGTTAAAGAGCTGTCCTGACTCTCTGTGGTTACTGAAGATCCCATGGCACTTATTGTAAGACTAGAGGTGTTTACCTCCTGGCTACATTTCCAATTTGATTATCATGGCCACCTAACCATCCCCATCTTCCAATTGGCTCATTCATCCCCCTTCCTCTCCCCTGTAACTATTCCCCAGGTCGTTGCCGTAAATGAGAATGTGTTCTCAGTCAACTTACCTGGTAAAATAAAGGTCAAATAACTACAAATAAAAGTCAAAACAATTATGTACATATGTATAGTTGTCTTTGCTGTCTTCGTATCCAAGATAATTGTGTAGTTTAGAGTGTGTAGTCTTAGAGTGATTATCTTAATTTACCGAGGTTAGCTAGCCAGCTATTTTGTCGTCCTTAACGTAGGAGACACTCCTAGCTAGCCAACAGCCAGCCAACGTCTACTGAATAGAACTTTCGCATTCCGGTCGCATTCCGCTTCGCTCCATAGGTAGTATCACATTTTCATTTCATTTCATTACAGTCCCAACGGTGTGATTTGTTTGATCGTAGCTAGCTACATAGCTAGCTACATAGCCGTCTTTGTTTCAAAGATAATTGTGTAGTCTAGAGCGATTTTCTAGGTTAGCTAGCCAGCTATTGTCGTTCTCCTAACGCAACGTAACGTAACCAACACTGCTAGCTAGCCAGCTAGCCCCCGAATAGCAGCATTGTAGAAACTTCACACTCAACGGAACGACTTGATTAGGGTAGTGTCAACAACGCAGCTAGCCTACCTCAGCAGTACTGTATCATTTTAGTCAATTAGATTCTTGCTACGTAAACTTAACTTTCTGAACATTCGAGACGTGTAGTCCACTTGTCATTCCAATCTCCTCTGCATTAGCGTAGCCTCTTCTCTAGCCTGTCAACTATGTGTCTGTCTATCCCTGTTCTCTCCTCTCTGCACAGACCATACAAACGCTCCACACCGCATGGCCGCGGCCACCTAATCTGGTGGTCCCAGCGCACGACCCACGTGGAGTTCCAGGTCTCCGGTAGCCTCTGGAACTGCCGATCTGCGGCCAACAAGGCAGAGTTCATCTCAGCCTATGCCTCCCTCCAGTCCCTCGACTTCTTGGCACTGACGGAAACATGGATCACCACAGACAGACAACACCGCTACTCCTACTGCTCTCTCTTCGTCCGCCCACGTGCTCTCGCACACCCCGAGAGCTTCTGGTCAGCGGGGTGGTGGCACCGGGATCCTCATCTCTCCCAAGTGGTCATTCTCTCTTTCTCCCCTTACCCATCTGTCTATCGCCTCCTTTGAATTCCATGCTGTCACAGTTACCAGCCCTTTCAAGCTTAACATCCTTATCATTTATCGCCCTCCAGGTTCCTCTGAGAGTTCATCAATGAGCTTGATGCCTTGATAAGCTCCTTTCCTGAGGACGGCTCACCTCTCACAGTTCTGGGCGACTTTAACCTCCCCACGTCTACCTTTGACTCATTCCTCTCTGCCTCCTTCTTTCCTCCTCTCCTCTTTTGACCTCACCCTCTCACCTTCCCCCCTACTCACAAGGCAGGCAATACGCTCGACCTCATCTTTACTAGATGCTGTTCTTCCACTAATCTCATTGCAACTCCCCTCCAAGTCTCCGACCACTACCTTGTATCCTTTTCCCTCTCGCTCTCATCCAACACTTCCCACACTGCCCCTACTCGGATGGTATCGCGCCGTCCCAACCTTCGCTCTCTCTCCCCGCTACTCTCTCCTCTTCCATCCTATCATCTCTTCCCTCTGCTCAAACCTTCTCCAACCTATCTCCTGATTCTGCCTCCTCAACCCTCCTCTCCTCCCTTTCTGCATCCTTTGACTCTCTATGTCCCCTATCCTCCAGGCCGGCTCGGTCCTCCCCTCCCGCTCCGTGGTTCGACGACTCATTGCGAGCTCACAGAACAGGGCTCCAGGCAGCCGAGCGGAAATGGAGGAAAACTCGCCTCCCTGCGGACCTGGCATCCTTTCACTCCCTCCTCTCTACATTTTCCTCCTCTGTCTCTGCTGCTAAAGCCACTTTTTACCACTCTAAATTCCAAGCATCTGCCTCTAACCCTAGGAAGCTCTTTGCCACCTTCTCCTCCCTCTTGAATCCTCCTCCCCCTCCCCCTCCTCCCTCTCTGCAGATGACTTCGTCAACCATTTTGAAAAGAAGGTCGACGACATCCGATCCTCGTTTGCTAAGTCAAACGACACCGCTGGTTCTGCTCACACTGCCCTACCCTGTGCTCTGACCTCTTTCTCCCCTCTCTCTCCAGATGACATCTCGCGTCTTGTGACGGCCGGCCGCCCAACAACCTGCCCGCTTGACCCTATCCCCTCCTCTCTTCTCCAGACCATCTCCGGTGACCTTCTCCCTTACCTCACCTCGCTCATCAACTCATCCCTGACCGCTGGCTACGTCCCTCCCGTCTTCAAGAGAGCGAGAGTTGCACCCCTTCTGAAAAAACCTACACTCGATCCCTCCGATGTCAACAACTACAGACCAGTATCCCTTCTTTCTTTTCTCTCCAAAACTCTTGAACGTGCCGTCCTTGGCCAGCTCTCCCGCTATCTCTCTCAGAATGACCTTCTTGATCCAAATCAGTCAGGTTTCAAGACTAGTCATTCAACTGAGACTGCTCTTCTCTGTATCACGGAGGCACTCCGCACTGCTAAAGCTAACTCTCTCTCCTCTGCTCTCATCCTTCTAGACCTATCGGCTGCCTTCGATACTGTGAACCATCAGATCCTCCTCTCCACCCTCTCCGAGTTGGGCATCTCCGGCGCGGCCCATGCTTGGATTGCGTCCTACCTGACAGGTCGCTCCTACCAGGTGGCGTGGCGAGAATCTGTCTCCTCACCACGCGCTCTCACCACTGGTGTCCCCCAGGGCTCTGTTCTAGGCCCTCTCCTATTCTCGCTATACACCAAGTCACTTGGCTCTGTCATAACCTCACATGGTCTCTCCTATCATTGCTATGCAGACGACACACAATTAATCTTCTCCTTTCCCCCTCTGATGACCAGGTGGCGAATCGCATCTCTGCATGTCTGGCAGACATATCAGTGTGGATGACGGATCACCACCTCAAGCTGAACCTCGGCAAGACGGAGCTGCTCTTCCTCCCGGGAAGGACTGCCCGTTCCATGATCTCGCCATCACGGTTGACAACTCCATCGTGTCCTCCTCCCAGAGCGCTAAGAACCTTGGCGTGATCCTGGACAACACCCTGTCGTTCTCAAATAACATCAAGGCGGTGGCCCGTTCCTGTAGGTTCATGCTCTACAACATCCGCAGAGTACGACCCTGCCTCACACAGGAAGCGGCGCAGGTCCTAATCCAGGCACTTGTCATCTCCCGTCTGGATTACTGCAACTCGCTGTTGGCTGGGCTCCCTGCCTGTGCCATTAAACCCCTACAACTCATCCAGAACGCCGCAGCCCGTCTGGTGTTCAACCTTCCCAAGTTCTCTCACGTCACCCCGCTCCTCCGCTCTCTCCACTGGCTTCCAGTTGAAGCTCGCATCCGCTACAAGACCATGGTGCTTGCCTACGGAGCTGTGAGGGGAACGGCACCTCAGTACCTCCAGGCTCTGATCAGGCCCTACACCCAAACAAGGGCACTGCGTTCATCCACCTCTGGCCTGCTCGCCTCCCTACCACTGAGGAAGTACAGTTCCCGCTCAGCCCAGTCAAAACTGTTCGCTGCTCTGGCCCCCAATGGTGGAACAAACTCCCTCACGACGCCAGGACAGCGGAGTCAATCACCACCTTCCGGAGACACCTGAAACCCCACCTCTTTAAGGAATACCTAGGATAGGATAAAGTAATCCTTCTCACCCCCCTTAAAAGACCTAGATGCACTATTGTAAAGTGGCTGTTCCACTGGATGTCATAAGGTGAAAGCACCAATTTGTAAGTCGCTCTGGATAAGAGCGTCTGCTAAATGACTTAAATGTAAATGTAAATGTAAATGTATCATCAGTACACATTACAACACGAATAAGTAATAGTATAACAGAAAGTCTGTGGAGGACTGGGTGTGTTTGTTGTTTGAATCATCTCTACTCTACACAAACACTGTCTGTTTGGCTAATTATAAGTTACCTGGTTGTCCACATATGTCTGGAGTGTTGTGGTTTGTCTCTGTCTGCTTGTCTGTCTGTTTGTGCACAGGCCCATTCTATCTGTCAGGATATATCCCGGCATGTTTGGGGCTCATGTTCAACCTGTCAGGGTTTGACTGACAGAACTGGAGTGGTCGTTAACATACACACCAGACAGTAAGCTGAGGGAGATGACATGATGGAGAGAGAAAGAGAGGCGTGGAAAAAGTAGGTATGATGGAAAGGGGGAGTAGTTTGCTAACAAAGTGACTGATTTGTGAGTATGTACCTGTCTTAGCTGTCTGATCTTCTCGGTCATCTGACCCTGCCTCCTCCTACACAGAGCGTTTGATTGGCCCGACCGCAGAGTGATCCAACACAATTTCCCCTTGTTTGGCTCCAAACAACCGACAGACAGTAAGGAAGAGGTGGTAATGGCTTGATTTTCACGGTCTCTCTCTAATGTAATTTCTCTGCTCTGACACTACTGTGAGGATCAATAATATCACATAATATCATCACTCAGCTCCGGGCCTGACTCCTACAGACTGTTATCATACCTGAACATGACCTAGTTATCTGAATCTTAACTCATGTGCAGTGTTTGTTAACGTCAAGCAGAGGACACAGATCCATTTCTGCCTGTGCTTGATATAGAACCTGAGAGACGGAGGAGGTGTGTATGTGTGTCTGTGTGTGGACGTGCGTGTGTCTGTGTATGCGTGCATTTGAGGGTCACTTATACCCAACACATTTCATAAACCAACTACCTCTTCGTAGCTTTAGGAACGAGGGAGTGCCTTTTAGAGCCTTTTCAGTTGAAGGAGGGAGCAAAAAAAAGTTGTGGATTTGCCAGGGTAGGTCTTATAGTGCCCCCCAGTGGGCGAAGGAAAACACAAAGATTCTAATCTAGAAATGTGCTCATCTTAATCTCGCTGTCTGAATCAATGAAACCAAGAGAGGGCAGCAGCATACCTTCTGATACACTACATGACCAAAAGTATGTGGACACCTGCTCATCGAACATCTCATTGCAAAGTCATGTGCATTAATATGGAGTTGGTCCTCCATTTTCTGTGTTAACAGCCTCTACTCTTTTGGGAAGGCTTTCCAGTAGATGTTGCAACCAGTGGGGAGAGCTATAGGAGAACTGGCTCATTGTAATGGCTGGAATAGAATGAATGGATTGGTATCAAACACATCAAACATATGGAAACCAAATATTTATGTTGCTCTGTTGCATTCATTCCATTCCAGCCATTAGAATGAGCCCTTCCTCTTATAGCTCCTCCCACCAGTCTCCACTGGTTGGAACATTGCTGCGGGGACTGGCTTCCATTCAGTCATAAGAGCATTAGTGAGGTCGGACACTGATGTTGGGCGATGAGGCCAATTCATCCCAAAGGTGTTTGATGGGGTTGAGGTCAGGGCTCTGTGCAGGCCAGTCAAGTTCTTCCACACCGATCTCGACAAACATTTTCTATATGGACCTTGCTTTATGCACAGGGGCATTGTCATGCTGAAACAGGAAAGGACCTTCTCCAAACTGTTGCCACAAAGTTGGAAGCACAGAATTGTCTAGAATGTCATTGTATGCTGTAGCGTTAAGTTTTCCCTTCACTGGAACTAAGGGGCCTTGCCCGAACCATGAAAAACAGCCCCAGACCAATATTCCTCTTCCACCAAACATTACACTTTGCGCTATGCATTCGGGCAGGTAGAGTTTTCCTGGCATCCGCCAAACCCACATTCGTCCTTCAAACTGCCAGATGGTGAAGCGTGATTCATCACTCCAGAGAACGCGTTTCCACTGATCCAGAGTCCAATGCTGGCAAGCTTTACACCACTCCAGCCGAACGCTTGGCATTGCACATGGTGATCTTAGGCTTGTGTATGGCTGCTTAACCATAGAAATCAATTTCATTAAGCTCTCGATGAACAGTTCTTGTGCTGACGTTGCTTCCAGAGGCGGTTTGGAGAGAGGGGGTGTCCACATGTGGCATCCTATGACAGTGCCACATTGAAAGTCACTGAGCTCTTCAGCCATTTTACTGCCAATTATGGAGTTTGCATGACTGTGTGCTCAATTTTATACAACGGGTGTGGCAAAAATAGACAAATTCACTCATTTGAAGGGGTGTCCACATACTTTTGTATATATAGTGTAGAATAATACCACCATCATATTATGATGGGTCAGTGCAGCTTCATTAGGAGTGGGGGATTAGCTAAGAACAGAGGCTCTTACTTGCACTGCACAGCGATGACAGAGGCAGACCTACAGCTCTGGGATTCCTTGGTATCATGGCATCCCCATTCCCTTCATCTTTCTAGCAGCTAGAGTCCTTAATTGAAACAATAGCAATGTGTTTTCCCCTCCCCTGTTTCGCTAAAAAGCTAAGGGATGAGGATGATTAACCACTCTCACATTCATAGACAGAGCTATGGCTAACCATCCATGATATGAAATATATAGTTTGTTTCAAGGCTGCACAGTGTTTTGTTAACATTTATGTAAAATGTAAAACAAGCTTATATATTGTGTTCTAATGGGGTCCGACTGTTGAACTAAGCTTGTGAGGCATTACTAATTTATATTATTCAAGAATCAATGGGTATATATCATTAATTCATAAGTCCAAAAATGGATGTAGCAACTAAGGATTGTAGCTTCAAGACAACCTAACCCCATTTCGGCTGTCTGTACAGAAATACAACCCCACCATCCCTACATGAAGATGTCTGTTCAAGCTGATGGCAGAGTGCCTGGGCCCATCCTGTCCTCCTGTCCTGTCTATAGCACCACCCACAGAGGTCAGATGTTCTTGCCCTAAAGAGTGCCCCCACCACCTCCCCAGCCTCAGCAGCACTTACAGGGTCTGACAGATTCCCTCCTCACCCCCTGGGGCACTGCTCTCGCTCCGTTACGATTCGAGTGGACCCCCTCTCTCCTGTCCTCACTACCGAGCCACAAGAGAACATAAGTCAGCCAGCAAAGATTTCTGACATATGATCCGACATCTGTTTTGTCACCAACAGCTGACCTGTCATAAGACCTTTGTAGGATGGAGGCAGGGGGAGTGGAGGGGGAGGCAGGGGGACTGGAGTGGGGAGGCAGGGGTAGGTTAAAGGAGGAGAGAGGGCCTTGTTTTCAATGGCCCTTCAGCAAGAGGGTTGAGGGGTTTATTTTGAATCTAGCTGCCTAGCTGTATGCGATTACAAACTGAATGACTGCTGCCATAGGAGTGTGGTTCTATAATCTATCATAATACCATAAGCCAGCCAGTGGATCTACAGACTTTGACCCCTCGCAGGTGCATAATAAGCACCATTCACTCCGCTGCACATTCTCTGCTCGCTCTGTGTGTGTGTTCGTTCTTCTAATTCTACACACACACCCGCCCCACCCGGACATATGTTTACCCCCTGCAACAAACAAAGCATCATATTCATCTCTCAGGAGTTGAGAGGTAGCTTAGCTTTGCCTGACCTTTAGCCAGTTAACTAATTGACAGCTCAACGGGTGGTTGCATAACAACTTATATCCTAACTAACAGTTTCTTAATATTGGCATAAAGAAGGAAATGTTGGCTACTGGGCATTTCCATGTAAAAGGACCCATGAGCACCAACAGGTTAAGTTCATATGAGCATGTCAAATCTGGTGTAAAATGAAAGCTAAGAGTCTATATTATATAAATATATACATTTTTCAACCATTTTCTATACTAAATATTAGGAATAAGCAAAGGCTTTGAATTCTGGCCAAATAGATGGAAAAGGGGTCTTAGAAAACATCTACCAGAAAAGGTCTTAAAAGGTCATAGGAATACATCAAAACACAACAACATTGAAGGCAAGTCCCGTGCCAGGTGATATCAACATTTACAGTGCATTCAGAAAGGATTCAGACCCCATTTTGTTACATTACAGCCTTATTCTAAAATGGAAAATACATTTTTTTCCTCTTCAATCTACACACAATACCCCATAATGACAAAGCAAAAAAACAGTTTTTTTTGTTGTTGTTTTTTGCAAATGTATTAAACATAACAAACATAAATATCTTATTTACATAAATATTCAGACCCTTTGCTATGAGACTCGAAATTGAGCTCAGGTGAATCCTGTTTCCATTGATCATCCTTGAGATGTTTCTACAACTTGATTGGAGTACACCTGTGGTAAATTCAATTGATTGGACATGATTTGGAAAGGCACACACCTGTCTATATAAGGTCCCACAGTTGACAGTGCATGTCAGAACAAAAACCAAGCCATGAGGTCGAAGGAATTGTCCGTAGAGCTCAGAGACAGGATTGTGTCAAGGCACAGATCAAATTTCTGCACCATTTGAAGGTCCCCAAGAACACAGTGACCTCCATCATTCTTCAATGGAAGAAGTGTGGAACCACCAAGACTCTTTCTAGAGCTGCCCGGCCAAACTGAGCAATCGGGGGAGAAGGAGTTGACCAAGAAACCAATGGTCACTCTGACAGAGCTCCAGAGTTCCTCTGTGGAGATGGGAGAACCTTCCAGAAGGACAACCATCTCTGCAGCACTCCACCAATCAGGCCTTTTTGGTAGAGTGGCCAGATGGAAGACACTCCTCAGTAAAAGGCACATGACAGCCCGCTTTGAGTTTTCCAAAAGGCATCTAAAGACTCTCAGACCATGAGAAACAAGATGAAACCAAGCCATCACGTCTGGAGGAAACCTGGCACCATCCCTCCAGCGAAGTATGGTGGTGGCAGCATCATGCTTTGGGGATATTTTTCAGCGGCAGGGCCTGCGAGACTAGTCAGGACTGAGGGAAAGATGAATGGAGAAAAGTACAGAGAGATCCTTGTTGAAAACTTGCTCCAGAGCACTCAGGACCTCAGACTGGGGCGAAGGTTCACCTTCCAACACGACAATGACCCTAAGCACACAGCAAAGACAGCGCAGGAATGGCTTTGGGACAAGTCTCTGAATGTCCTTGAGGCGCCCAGCCAGAGCCCAGACTTGAACCTGATCAAACATCTCTGGAGAGACCTGAAAACAGCTGTGCGGCGACTCTCCCCATCCAACTTGTTAGAGCTTGAGAGGATCTGCAGAGAAGAATGGGAGATACTCCCCAAATACAGGTGTAGCATCATACCCAAGAAGACTCAAGGTTGTAATTGCTGCCAATGGTGCTTCAACAAAGTACTGAGTAAAGGATCTGAATTCTTATTATAAATATGATATTTCCATTTTTTTTTATATACAGTGCCTTGCGAAAGTATTCGGCCCCCTTGAACTTTGCGACCTTTTACCACATTTCAGGCTTCAAACATAAAGATATAAAACTGTATATTTTTGTGAAGAATCAACAACAAGTGGGACACAATCATGAAGTGGAACGACATTTATTGGATATTTCAAACTTTTTTAACAAATCAAAAACTGAAAAATTGGGCGTGCAAAATTATTCAGCCCCTTTACTTTCAGTGCAGCAAACTCTCTCCAGAAGTTCAGTGAGGATCTCTGAATGATCCAATGTTGACCTAAATGACTAATGATGATAAATACAATCTACCTGTGTGTAATCAAGTCTCCGTATAAATGCACCTGCACTGTGATAGTCTCAGAGGTCCGTCAAAAGCGCAGAGAGCATCACGAAGAACAAGGAACACACCAGGCAGGTCCGAGATACTGTTGTGAAGAAGTTTAAAGCCGGATTTGGATACAAAAAGATTTCCCAAGCTTTAAACATCCCAAGGAGCACTGTGCAAGCGATAATATTGAAATGGAAGGAGTATCAGACCACTGCAAATCTACCAAGACCTGGCTGTCCCTCTAAACTTTCAGCTCATACAAGGAGAAGACTGATCAGAGATGCAGCCAAGAGGCCCATGATCACTCTGGATGAACTGCAGAGATCTACAGCTGAGGTGGGAGACTCTGTCCATAGGACAACAATCAGTCGTATATTGCAGAAATCTGGCCTTTATGGAAGAGTGGCAAGAAGAAAGCCATTTCTTAAAGATATCCATAAAAAGTGTTGTTTAAAGTTTGCCACAAGCCACCTGGGAGACACACCAAACATGTGGAAGAAGGTGCTCTGGTCAGATGAAACCAAAATTTAACTTTTTGGCAACAATGCAAAACGTTATGTTTGGCGTAAAAGCAACACAGCTCATCACCCTGAACACACGATCCCCACTGTCAAACATGGTGGTGGCAGCATCATGGTTTGGGCCTGCTTTTCTTCAGCAGGGACAGGGAAGATGGTTAAAATTGATGGGAAGATGGATGGAGCCAAATACAGGACCATTCTGGAAGAAAACCTGATGGAGTCTGCAAAAGACCTGAGACTGGGACGGAGATTTGTCTTCCAACAAGACAATGATCCAAAACATAAAGCAAAATCTACAATGGAATGGTTCAAAAATAAACATATCCAGGTGTTAGAATGGCCAAGTCAAAGCCCAGACCTGAATCCAATTGAGAATCTGTGGAAAGAACTGAAAACTGCTGTTCACAAATGCTCTCCATCCAACCTCACTGAGCTCGAGCTGTTTTGCAAGGAGGAATGGGAAAGTCTCTCGATGTGCAAAACTGATAGAGACATACCCCAAGCGACTTACAGCTGTAATCGCAGCAAAAGGTGGCGCTACAAAGTATTAACTTAAGGGGGCTGAATAATTTTGCACGCCCAATTTTTCAGTTTTTGATTTGTTAAAAAAGTTTGAAATATCCAATAAATGTCGTTCCACTTCATGATTGTGTCCCACTTGTTGTTGATTCTTCACAAAAAAATACAGTTTTATATATTTATGTTTGAAGCCTGAAATGTGGCAAAAGGTCGCAAAGTTCAAGGGGGCCGAATACTTTCGCAAGGCACTGTACATCTGCACAAATTTCTAAAAACCTGTTTTTGCTTTGTCATTATGTGGTACTGTGTGTCGATTGATTAGGGGGGGGGGACAATTTAATCAATTTTAGAATAAGACTGTAACATAACAAAATGTGGAAAAAGTCAAGGGGTCTGAATATTGAATTGGCTACAATGGGAAATCTCATAGTAGTCACAAACCACCACCATTGGGTCAACTGCTACACTACTCCCTTCCACTGGCATGTGTGAAAAAAGTTTGGACAATCTCTCTCTCTCTCTCTCTCTGTCTGTCTGTTCTGACACTTACACGAGTCCCCTCTCTTTCCATTTACTATAACCAGCATCCTTACCCACTGAGCACCGACCAACAACTGATGTCCATGGATGTTGCAAAGTAGTTGAAATTTGGTCAGTCCGCCCTGGCCTTGATTTCAACATCCACAGATGTTGATTTTTGGTCTGGTCCTTGATTTGGCCCAAACATAGACGTCCATCATCGGTTCAGACTTGGTCAAGTCCAGAGCGGACCAAATCTGAACCAATCATAGACTATGTTTCACAAGTTTTGAAAGCACAGTACAGTAAAGCACAGTAGAGTACAGTAAAGCAAAGTAACAAATATTGAGTACAGTATAGTGCAGTACAGTGCAGTAAAGTTTAAAAATAAAATGTAGTATAGTTCAGTACAGTACAGTCTCGTAATGTACAGTATAGTAGAATAGACGTCAGTACAGAACACAGTAGACCTCACTAGAGTTGAGTACACTAATGTATTTTACTGTATGTAACTCTACTCTACTCTACTGTTCTGTGCTGTACTGTAGGGAACTCAACTCCACTCTATTCTATAGTGCTTTCCATTACCGCTATTCTGTTACCGGGTGTAGATCCACTTCACTTACTGTAGTTAAATAACCCAAATATATATTTGTTTCTGCAGACATCTTAAAATATCAATTTGGAGCAGATTCTTACGTTTTTGGAAAATGTGGTCACATAAAAAACTGAGGGAGATTTTACAGAAAATCTGTTACCAAACTTTGCATCTGCACAGTTCTTCCAGTTTGCATCTGTTTTTGCAAAATGTTCAGTGTAAATTGTTAAAAGTGGTCCTTGTGAATGCTTTGTTAAGGTTTGAAATCGATGGTTTTTATTTGGCATACAATTTAAAGTAAAAAAAAATCGGAGTCTAAGCACAATTCCGTTACAGTGGAATTGCCCTACTTCATAACGTGTCATGAGAGAGAGAGAGAGAGAGAGAGAGAGAGAGAGAGAGAGAAAGAGAGAGAACGAGAGAGAGAGAGAGAGGGAGAGAGAGAGGGTGAAGGGGCGAGGATTTGGGAGGAATTATCTGCTGAATAGGGCTTGACATTGTTGTGAAGAGGACAGCAATTTTAAAAATTATTTAGCATCAATTGGATTGGAAAATAATCATAAAATGTGAAGGCCAAGTTACAATAAAGACAAGGAGCAGAAATACATTCTCCCCTCTACTTTCATGAATGAAATTAGCAGTATTGTCTCTCAAGGTTTCTCTTGAGTTTTTTTGCAAGCCTCAGTCACCTTGTGCTTAAGATACCTGGGGGCATAGGATTATTGTTAGAAAACTATATGTTGAATGAATCACTTTGTGCAAAAAAATGGGAGAAAGAGAGCATCATCACCTTTCCAAAATATACATTTGTAGTTATTCAAATTAAATCCAATCTTATTTGTTGTATGCGCCGAATACAACTGCAGTGGTGACCAGTCATTCAGGGCATGTGGGGCTGAGCCCCACATTTTTAACAAAAAATAAATAAATACACATTTTGGGGGGGCTTTCCTGAGTCACATATCAGTTTGCAAACAATGTAAAAAATATATAAATCATTGAGTTTGTAAAACCGCATACAAACATGGTCACTTTTTTAGTTTTTTTTTTAGTAAGGCAGCTCCAAAATTCAGGTGTTTCAGCCTAGCTCAGTGCTTTCTGTGGTGGTGGGACAAGCCAGCAGAAAATACGGAGCATTGAGCCGTGATTGACTCAATGTTCTGTCACTCATGGGGACACTACTTCACCGCCAAGTCTAAGCGGAGAGCTCAAAAATTCAAGCCCCTTTGGTCCTGCCATAGAGTTACATTAGAAGTGCCCATCCAAGAAGGCTCAAGGTCATTGGCCACAGTTAAAATGACAACAAATCACATTATATCTACAGACCTTTGATTGGACTGATCATGTCAACATCATACTTTCAAAATCTTAGCTAGCAGTCATCATCATGAATCAAGTTGACAATCTACTGGCAAAATATTTTTAACCCTTGTCATATGAAGAGAAATAATGAAGAGAAATTACAGATAAAACATATCGGTGCTCATCAGCCATTGGATGTAAACATTACACAACAAGTTGGAAATTGCAAATTCAACAATGAGTGGTTTGGAAGGAATCAGTGACTAACTGCAAGTGTTGCAAAGCAGTTACTAGACTGCTATTCAGTGGAGTGGGTGTGTGGTCCAAGTCTGGGTTTAAGGGTCTCTTTTCCTAGTTTAAAATGATAAACATTCAACATTGGCCATGATGTCAATGAAGCATGACTTGTGCTGCGCTCAAAACAACTGTTAACTCAGAACTGCAAAATCTGATTTTAGTGAGTTCAAGACAACTGGGAACTCGGGAAAAATGAGCTACGACTGGCAAAATACATTTTGAACTTTCATCTAACTAGGAATTGTAAAACTCTGGCCTCTTTATAGAGCTACGACCTGAAGATCACTGACATCATCATGATTCAACTTTTTTTTCCAGAGTTCCCAGTTGTCTTGAAGGCATCAAAAATCCAGAGAATGCCAGACTTAGATGACAAAGTTTGAAAACAAAATTTGCCCACGAAGGACCGCCGCGCCACCTTCCTTTTCAAGTGAGCACAGCACAACAAGGTGAGTCCAAAAATGTATTGTATTCCGCTGCATAAATTATGTAATATGCCAGGGAAATATGTATACTGTAGCTAAGAAATTAATACTAAGTGTATGTTGTGTGGTAAACTGTAAATAGCCCATGTGCCTCACCCTAATAATTTTGTCTATTTTCACCTCTTAATTTCACCTACTGTTCTAACTTGGTGGTGCACATGTTGCCTATAACCTGTTTTTGAGAAATAGAATCATTGAATATTGTAAGAGCTTTCATTGTCTGCTTAGATGCCCCCTTTATTTATGGTTCTGACTTGGTGTACAGGGAGAACACTGTAAGAACTGGCCATGATCTGAATTTCAAAAGTGCTGAACAGAATAGTTATATTGACTACGTCCGTCCTAGCTCGCTCATTAATGTTTGAATCGAAAGTATTTTTTAGTGTTGTGTTGTGTAGTGGCTTTGCTGGCATGCATCGCACAATTTTTTTGCCCCACCAAGGTTTGTAGGCTTTACCGTGAAATGCTTTCTTATGACCCCTTCCCAACAATACAGAGTTTAAAAATAGTAACACGAGGAATAAAATAAAATACACAAGAATGGAGCCATATACAGGGAGTACCAGCATCAGATCAATGTGCAGAGGTATTAGGTATTTGAGGTAGATATGTACATGAAGGCAGGGTAAAGTGACTAGGCATCAGGATAGGTAATAAGAAGAGTACATTTAAGAACAGGGCCCAGTTGCATACATCTTAAATGTTTCCCTTAAGGGTTTACCTTAAGAAATTATTTCCCTTACCTAAGGCACTTGTTTAAGGGCGTTGCATAGAGCCACTCAAACATTTCCTTTGGCAAGAGCGTAATTTAAGGCATGTAAGGGAGAAAGAGTCTCTGGTTACCATGGAGATGACCTGATTCGCTGAATGAACATCTAATCAAAGAGATCGCATTTATTTTGGGAGATCGCAAAATAGAACTTCTACGTTCAAGACAGGATAAACAAATAGATTCAGAAGATAAAACATTTATTTTAGTTACTTCTTTCTCAACTTGTTTCTATTACTTTCTAGCGTGTAAAGCTAACTTAAAGAATAGGTAGCTAGCTAGCCAGCTAGCTTTGGAGACATGGATTGTGCACCTTCCATTGTTAGCTACCTAGCTAGTTAGCTGGTGGATGTTTTCCTTTTGAAACCAGGTCAGAGGAAAGCAATATTCACCTCCACAAATATTGTTTACATTGACATCCATACTGAATTAAGCACTTAAGGAACTTCATGGGCACAGTTCACCTTTTCACTTAATGGGGAAATTCGCCTTAAAATGGTTTGTGCAGCTGACTTAAAGTGAAGGAAACTTAACATTTAAAAAAATATTTAAAAAAAACAACATTTTAGAATAAGGCTGTAACGTAACAAGATGTGGAAAAAATGGTATGGGTCTGAATAGTTTCCAAATGCACTGTATAGTCTAGTGAATGTCCATATATCCTTATATATATCATATATATATATATATATTATATATATCTTATATCATATATCCATATCCTTCTGAAAAAACCTACACTCGATCCCTCCGATGTCAACAACTACAGACCAGTATCCCTTCTTTCTTTTCTCTCCAAAACTCTTGAACGTGCCGTCCTTGGCCAGCTCTCCCGCTATCTCTCTCAGAATGACCTTCTTGATCCAAATCAGTCAGGTTTCAAGACTAGTCATTCAACTGAGACTGCTCTTCTCTGTATCACGGAGGCACTCCGCACTGCTAAAGCTAACTCTCTCTCCTCTGCTCTCATCCTTCTAGACGTATCGGCTGCCTTCGATACTGTGAACCATCAGATCCTCCTCTCCACCCTCTCCGAGTTGGGCATCTCCGGCGCGGCCCATGCTTGGATTGCGTCCTACCTGACAGGTCGCTCCTACCAGGTGGCGTGGCGAGAATCTGTCTCCTCACCACGCGCTCTCACCACTGGTGTCCCCCAGGGCTCTGTTCTAGGCCCTCTCCTATTCTCGCTATACACCAAGTCACTTGGCTCTGTCATAACCTCACATGGTCTCTCCTATCATTGCTATGCAGACGACACACAATTAATCTTCTCCTTTCCCCTTCTGATGACCAGGTGGCGAATCGCATCTCTGCATGTCTGGCAGACATATCAGTGTGGATGACGGATCACCACCTCAAGCTGAACATCGGCAAGACGGAGCTGCTCTTCCTCCCGGGAAGGACTGCCCGTTCCATGATCTCGCCATCACGGTTGACAACTCCATCGTGTCCTCCTCCCAGAGCGCTAAGAACCTTGGCGTGATCCTGGACAACACCCTGTCGTTCTCAACTAACATCAAGGCGGTGGCCCGTTCCTGTAGGTTCATGCTCTACAACATCCGCAGAGTACGACCCTGCCTCACACAGGAAGCGGCGCAGGTCCTAATCCAGGCACTTGTCATCTCCCGTCTGGATTACTGCAACTCGCTGTTGGCTGGGCTCCCTGCCTGTGCCATTAAACCCCTACAACTCATCCAGAACGCCGCAGCCCGTCTGGTGTTCAACCTTCCCAAGTTCTCTCACGTCACCCCGCTCCTCCGCTCTCTCCACTGGCTTCCAGTTGAAGCTCGCATCCGCTACAAGACCATGGTGCTTGCCTACGGAGCTGTGAGGGGAACGGCACCTCAGTACCTCCAGGCTCTGATCAGGCCCTACACCCAAACAAGGGCACTGCGTTCATCCACCTCTGGCCTGCTCGCCCCCTACCACTGAGGAAGTACAGTTCCCGCTCAGCCCAGTCAAAACTGTTCGCTGCTCTGGCCCCCCAATGGTGGAACAAACTCCCTCACGACGCCAGGACAGCGGAGTCAATCACCACCTTCCGGAGACACCTGAAACCCCACCTCTTTAAGGAATACCTAGGATAGGATAAAGTAATCCTTCTCACCCCCCTTAAAAGACCTAGATGCACTATTGTAAAGTGGCTGTTCCACTGGATGTCATAAGGTGAAAGCACCAATTTGTAAGTCGCTCTGGATAAGAGCGTCTGCTAAATGACTTAAATGTAATGTAAATGTAAATGGATCAGACTCAGCCTCCTGAGTCCCAGCCTCCTGCCTGGTAGCGCCAGTCGTGTGGGAGCTGGATGCAGACATTGAGCAGGCGTTGCGTACAGAGCCCGTTTCCCTCCAGTGTCCCGTCGGGTGTCAGTACGTTCCGTCTGCTGTCCGTGACCAGTTGATCTATTAGGCCCACACATCACCCTCTTCTGGTCATCCGGGGATCGGTCGGACGGTGCTCTGTCTGACTGGGAAGTACTGGTTGCCCACCTTGGCTCGGGACTTGAGGGTTTATGTTTCCTACGGCTCAGTGTGCGCTCAGTGTAAGGCTCCTAGACACCTGCCCAGAGGTAAGCTACATCCCTTACCCATTCCACAATGGCCTTGGTCACACCTGTAGGTGGATTTTCTGACGGATCTTCCTCCCTCACAGGGAAACACCATGATCCTGGTCGTTGTGGATTGTTTCTCTAAGTCCTGTCGTCTCCTCCCTCTGCCCGGTCTCCCTACGGCCCTACAAACTGAGGAGGCCCTGTTTACACACGTCTTCCGGCACTACGGGGTGCCTGAGGATATAGTGTCTGATCGTGGTCCCCAGTTCACTTCGAGAGTCTGGGGGGCGTTCATGGAATGTTTGGGGGTCTCGATCAGCCTCACCTCAGGTTTCCACCCCGAGAGTAATAGGCAGGTGGAGGGAGTGAACCAGGATGTGGACAGGTTTCTGCGGTCCTATTGCCAGGACTGGTCGGGGGAGTGGGTGGCGTTCATGCCCTGGGCAGAGAGGGCGCAGAACTCGCTCCGCCACTCCTCCACTAACCACTCCCCCTTTCAGTGTGTATTGGGGTACCAGCCGGTTCTGGCACCTTGGCATCAGAGTCGGACCGAGACTCCTGCGGTGGACAATTGGTTCAGACGTGCGGAGGAGACCTGGGAAGCCACCCATGGTCACCTCCAGCAGGCCGCGCTGCGCCAAAAGACCAGCACGGACCGTCACCGCAGTGAGGCCCCGGTGTTCGAGGGGACAGGGTCTGGCTTGTCTTATTCCCTGCACACCTGGTTTTCATTCCCCAATCAATCTACATGTATGTATTCCTCTGTTCCCCGTCATGTCTTTGTGTAAGATTGTTTGTGTTAAGTGTGTATTGTTGTCGTGCCAGACTGGCTTGGTTTATTGGACTGGTTTATTGTTAAACATAATTCTTGTGACTGTTTTGCGCATTTTGCCTAAATAAAGTGTGTGCCTGTTCACAAAGGTGATTTTTACGCACTACACGTTTCTGCACTCGGCGGCCCACCACTTCGCTTGTTGCTCCTAGATGTTTCCACTTCACAATAACGGCACTGACAGTTGACCAGGGCAGCTCTAGCAGGGCATAAGTTTGACGAACTGACTTGTTGGAAAGGTCCTTTGACGGTGCCACGTTGAAAGTCACTGAGCTCTTCAGTAAGGCCATTCTACTACCAATGCTTGTCTATGGAGATTGCATGGCTGTGTGCTCAATTGTATACACCTGTCAGCAATGGGAGTGGCTGAAATAGCCGAATTCACTCATTTGAACAAGCTCCTCTGTGGAAATGGGAGAACCTTCCAGAAGGACAACCATCTCTGCAGCACTACACAATCAACATATTATTTTGTATATATAGGGTATGTAATAGGGTATAGGGACTAGGCAACAGGATATAACATAAACAGAGTAGTGGCAGCTTGTATGTGAGTGGGTGTGCAGGTGTGTAGTCAGTATAAATGTATTTGCATATTATGTGTGAGTGAGAAAATGGAGTGAGTGTTTATGTGTCTTAGAGTGACAGTGTGTTGGACCCTGTGAGTGTGCATAGAGAGCAAATTAAATAAAGGGTCAATAAATATACAAGGTTAAATCAGTCTGTGTAGCTACTTTGTTAGCTATTTATCAGTCGTATTGCTTGAGGATAGAAGCTGTTCAAGAGCCAGCACAAGAGAAAATAGTCTATGGCTTGTGTGGTTGGAGCCTTTAACGATTTTCCAGGCCTTCTTTTCTCACCGCCTGATATAGAGGTCCTGGATTGCAGGGAGCTCGGCCCAGTGACGTACTGGGCTGTCCGCACATCCCTCTGTGGCGCCATGCGATCGAGGGCAGTGCTATTGCCATACCATACGTACTGCCAAATTCTCTAAAATGGCGTTGGACGCAGCTTATGGAAATGAAATTAGCATTACATTGGCTGGCAACAGCTCTGGTGGACATTCCTGAAGTCTGCATGCCAATTTCACGCTCCCTCAAAACTTGAGATATCTGTGGCATTATGTGACAAAACTGCACATTTTAGAGTGGCCTTTTATTGTCTCCAGCACACGGTGCACCTGTGTAAAAATCGTGCTGTTTAATCAGTTTAGTGATATACCACACCTGTCAGTCAGGTGGATGGATTATCTTGGCAAAGGAGAAATGCTCACTAACAGGGATGTGAACAAATTTCTTCACGAAATTTGAAATAAATAAGCTTTTTGTGCATAATTTATGGACATTTCTGGGACCTTTTATTTCAGCTCGTGAAACATGGGACCAACACTTTACATGTTGCATGTATATATTTTTTTCATCCATCTACACCCAATGAAAAAGTGAAAACATGTTTTTCGCAATTTTCGGCAAATGTATTAAATTAAATACAGAAATGTCTACTTTCATAAGTATTCACACTCATGAGTCAAAACTTGGAATCACATTTAGCAGCGATTACAGCTGGGAGTCTTTCTGAGTCTCTAAGAGCTTTGCACACCCGATTTTAAATTTGCCCATTATTCTTTCCAAAATTCTTCAAGCTCTGTCGAATTGTTTTGTGATCATTGCTAGACAACCATTTTCAAGTCTTGCCATAGATTTTAAGCAGATTTAAGTCAAAAGTATAACTCGGCCTCTCAGGAACATCCAGTCTTCTCGGTAAGCAACTCCAGTATAGATTTGGCCTTGTGTTTTAGGTTGTTATTTCAGCTTTTCCATCGTTTTCTCCGTCACGTGGCGACCTCCGGTTCACTTGCTTTCTCCATAACGACTCAGGAGTTCCATGACTTTCAGCCCCGATTAATGAAGAACCCGGTGTGCCTAAGAAAAGCCACGGGGCTTAACGGAATCAAAGCTGACATTCTCGAGCTCCGGGCTCCGCAAGAGCCGCTCAACGCGTTGTGCTGTTCCGAGAGCGCGAGTGAAAGTCCACGTTTCAGCTGTTCTGCAGGCGCAACGCGATCATATGATTCAGCATATTCAGGGGCTGAACAGTAATGCTATTACAACCAGTGTGATAGGCAGTGGTGGCTGCACTCCATAAGACCAAAAAGCCAAGGGAGTTTAAACGGATGTGTTGCTGCGATTATTCGGCCAAATAGGCCTATCTTTATCCCACATCTAGATCAGCTGCTAATGACGGAGGTAAAACGATCTCGTTGCAATCCAACGAAAAGGCCACGCAACCCTAAAAACAAGGGGCCTGTCTTGTGAGAAATAGCTTTTTTATCCAGAACAAGTAATAGGCATAGTGAAACAGCAGATCAAAAATTAACAAAGCACTGTGCCAGGAATGCCCATAGTTGAAAAACAGTGACTCGTCTACATATCACAAATTTAGGCTATTCGGTGAGGAAAAGTTTTGTTTCAAAAACGAACATAATTTAAGACATGGTGTTAATAATGGGTTTGAGTCTAAGGGGCTGAGTTTCTAAGCTAACATATGGAATTGCCAATATGGTCATACCGAAGATCATTAAGCTATTGGATTTTGAATTTTAGGACACATTTAAGTATAAAAAATAAAAATATTTGATGAAAGATTGAATTAGGCTTTACCATAGAAACACATTAAATAAGATTAATGCATGCCAAAACATATAGTATAAAATAAATAATCAAAAGGAAGTATGTTTTGAAGTGTCTGTTCTATATCTGAGACAAGAACGCTCAGGATGACCCATATACGTTTGACGTGGAAATGCCCCATACACTTGCATACATTTTTCGGTGCGGAAGTCCGACATCCGCCGATGCGCTGGCTTGTAAATGTTTTATTTATTTAAATGAGATTGATGGGATTATTTGTATTATGCTAATTATATTTATATGAATCTAGTGGAATATGTGACAAGTCAAATAGAAAGTAGCATATCTAGGGTTTTGCGTGACGAATTAATTGTATCTGACAGTGATTCTGAAAAGTAGGCCTAAAGCATCCTGTACAATTTTTGACAAGTGCTACAAAAGAGGGATTTTACACCTGTAACAAAGTAACAGTTACTTTAACACATCTTAAAAAACTAGAAACGGTAGTTGGCACAGTGTTATTGGTCAGTAAAAACCCTACTGCAGCTGAAATAGGCCTAGTTTGTGAAATGTATCTTTAAGCAAAAGGGAAGCCACTTCTATAAGGCAAATATACAGATACATAATTACAACAAATTGCATCTATTGCCACAAACTACTCACATTATCAAATATAACAAAAACAAATATAACACAAAAAACAAGTCCAGCATGTGATAACCAGTGGGAAAGGACAAAGACATTAACAGTGCAACAAAAAAACAAATAGGGTTGAAAGAGCTGTCTCACTCTGCCTTCTGTGATATCATGGAGTGCTTTCACCTTGCTGTTTAAAAAAACAACATTTATTTTAAAAATGTCTCCATCTCAGCTGTTATCCACTTCTACACGGCAGGCATACGTCACAACTAATAGACATCAAGTGCTTTCTGCCTGTTTGTCGTCTGTCTTTCACAGCAGAGTACATCTAGTCACCAAACAAAATAATAATGCACACAAAAATATACTTCAACTACCCATTACTGATAAATCAGTAGGCATTATGGTTAATCTCCAGACTTTCATTGTAGAAGCAATGGGTGAGGTGGGGCTAGGGGGTTCAAATATCATTTCAGCAAAAATAAAACAAAACTCTTTGTTTTCATTGCAAAACGTTTTCCATTTGAATTTTTTAAAAACGTTTAAGTCAAATGGAAAACGTTTTGCAATGAAAACAAAGAGTTTATATTGGACAAATTCAGGTAGGTCCCTCCTAGTTCCATTAAATTAGCTCCCGTTTGGTTCTTAAACGGTTTCTGTTGCAAGACGTAATGAATACACCCCTGGCTGAAACCACAGCCATAGATGAAATTACATGTTACATTTGTATCCAGGTGCGGTTTTGGACAACAAAAATTCTTCCTCTTTGTCTGGTACGGAAATTGTAATTTCCGCTCCTGAGTGGCGCAAGCGGTCTAAGGCGCTGCATCTCAGTGCAAGAGGCATCACTACAGTCCCTGGTTCGAATCCAGTCTATCACATCCGGTCGTGATTAGGTGTCCCATAGAGCAGCGCACAATTAGCCCAATGTCGTCTGGGGTAGGCAGTCATTGTAAATAAAAATTTGTTCTTAACTGACTTGCCTAGTTACATAAAGGTTTTTTTTTTTTTTATTATGTCTCGCAGAGAAATTGTAAGCTCTGCTAGTAAGGTGCTAGAGTTCAAGCAGACAGGTCTGGAGGTCATTTATGATATAAGAGCCCTAAAAACCCCACAAGGTACTGATGGACTCCAGACATCCTCTTTATCAGGAATTTTAGCTACTCTGCTCGAGGAGACGTTACAGAAAACCAAAGGAATAGAGCCAAAATATCCTTTGTCCAAGCGGTAGTAAGGTTCCTGAATGTTTAAACCACAAGTAGGAGCATCGGGCTGGCCTATCAGTGGAGGCTGCTGAGGGGAGGACGGCTCATAATAATGACTGGAACGGAGTCAATGGAATGACTGATACCATTCCACCTATTCCGCTCCAGCCATTACCACGAGCTCATCCTCCCCATTTAAGGTGCCACCAACCTCCTGTGTGGCCTATATCTAACATTGTAGTTGACAGTGTGTTCTGTTGTCTATAGTGTATGGAAGATCACTGATCACTCATGAACTGTACTTTTCTACCTGTATTGTCTGTATACTGTATGTACTTTGTCTATTGTTGATTATATGTTTATGTATGCACAGAGCGACAACCAAAATTTCCCCACGGGGATAATAAAGTCATTATCTGATCTATCTTCTCCTCATTCTCTTCCATCTCTCACTCTCCTCAGCTGAACTTGTCCTGGATGTTAATGAACCTGGGGTTGGACTTGGCTCGTTTGGCTGGAGAGGAAAAAGAGTAACTGTTAGCCACCACACAACATTCAGTCTAAAACCGTTGCTTCACCATTATTCCACGCGTCAAATAAACAGCGTAATGTATCGCTCTTCGACTCCCTGGCCTAGATCATTAGTAGGCTTAAACCCACTATTTACAAGGACACCATTAAACCTCTCCTCCCCACTCCCAACCCTTAAGAAAAACTACCTCACCCCTCCTTTACAAGTCCACATTATTTGGGACACTCCTACCTCCCCTATGATACAATCTCTATAAACCAGGAGCATGCATTCAAGAGACACCCTGGCTTCCACATATACTTCACTTGAAAAATCTGTGACCACCCCTCCCCAGCATACATCCTCCCACCCCCACACACCCCCCTCCAACCAACCCGTCAAAGAATCTCTCCGTGCAACAATGGGTGAATTAAGCTGGTTACTCACGGTGTATGAGCTTGCGTTTCTTTTGTTCCGAGTGAAGGAAGCTGCTCAAGTAGAAGATGATGGGCAGAAAGAGCATGAAGCTGGACACGGCGATGACAGGAACAGTCTCCGCCCGGGGGAAAGAACAATTGAAATCCTTGCTCCATAGTATACGGGTCATATTCATCTGAAACAAGACAGGATCCCCCCCACAATCAACACAACAACACAGGAGCTTAAATAAATACAAAAGAGGACACAGTCTCTCTCGTCTATTTGAGTCTCTCTCTTTTCTATCCATCTGACTCCCTTGCTCCATGTCTGGCCTTCTGTCCCTAGTGCCCTTCTAATTTCTACTTCACCTCCTTTGAAACTCACGGGCACTACCAGAACTGGGGTACGTCCCAATAATCTCACCTTGTGCACCCGTTCACTACTCCCCACAAGTTTAAAAGCATTGGATTGATGTTGGCATGGGCTAGATGAGAGTTTCCATACCAGTCATTTCCTTTCAAATCCATGTAGGGAAGTGAACAAGTGCACACTTCGGGAGAAAGAGAGAATTGGGATGCAACCCTGGTGACATCTCTCTCCATTTCTTTCTCAATGGCTGCGTTTACACAGGCAGCCCAATTCGGATCTTTCGCTCAATTATTGGCAAAAGATCTGATTAGTCAAAGGACTAACTAGTGGCAGAAAAAAATCTGAATTAGGCTGCCTGTGTAAACGCAGCATAAGAGTCCCCTAGGGGGTGCTGTTTCCCATCTTCCACATTTCTATTAGTAGTGCTCTCACTGAGGTGGGGAGCATTGCTAAACTTTACATCCTCAAATGTATTCTGCACTAGTGCGAAAACATAATTCTAAAAGCGGTCCTCTGTAGCTCAGTTGGTAGAGCATGGCACTTGCAAAGCCAGGATAGTGGGTTCACTTCCCAGGACCACCCATATGTAAAATGTATGCACGCATGCCTTTAAAAAAGCTTTTTTCCATTTTTACTCTGAAAAATGGCATTTAATACAATATTGCCACAAATAGCATGAAAGGCTTTGTGTGGCACAGGGTCATATTAATCTGAAAACAAGATCTCCTAACCATCAACATAGGAGAGGCATTTCCTTGTTTTTCATTGTTTTGTCCCTGTCTCTTTTCCTACCGTGTCAGACAATGTTTGAGTACCATATGCGTCAAAAGTGTTGCATCTTATGCATACTGCCTTGTTGCAAGTCAGACATATTTTTTTAGTGCCAACCTCTGTTTGGCACTCCACCCATGCAAAAGTTGATTGGCAACATGTCACTAGTTTCCATCTAGACTATCATACCCCAGCCCTTTTCATCATCTTTCTGAGGAGAACTTTACCAGGCACATGGGAAGCCTTCCAAGGCGAACATGAATGACAAAGCGCAAGATGTAACGATAACCTGTGGCTGTGAAATACATACAGAGTCCTCGATGTCGATGCAGAGGGTGTGATTCTTCTCCATGCGGCTGTACAGCTCATTCAGTCCTCTGTATGTGGCCTTACATTCCGTACAAAGCTCTGAGTGGTTACCCTGCTAAATCACACAAAGTGGAAACAGTTCAGTTATAAACTACATATCAGAACTCAACTTTATACTCCCCTATCCCTCCCTAGCGGCTTTAGATGGATTTTAGTCCCGACTAGATTTTAAAATCTCTTTGACCTACAATAGGGACCCACCTTCTGGTACTTCTCGAAGCAGCTGAGGGACTGGTTCAGAGTTTCCATGAAGTAAAGGGTGTCATTGGTCAGGCTGTAGTGTCTCAGGCTTACACAACCTTAGAGACAGGGAGTCATCAGTCAGAAATCATGAACCATGGAAGGGTTAAAGATCAAACTTATATATATTCTGCCTCCTGGCTTTCACATAGCAATTATTTTCATAGCTTCGATCACAAAGGAAAGGAGGCAAGGAAAGGAAGTAAAAAAACGTATTGAGCCACGGCAAATAGCAAAGCTAATGATATATACAGGAGTATCAGCATATAACAAATTGTGTTGATAATACTAAGCAGTCCACCTACGGTTACATTCTGAAGCGGTCCAGATGTCCTCCAGGTTACTGTAGAGCAGGAACACCAACATCAGCCTATCAGAACGCAGTAGGCTGTCTCTGCAGCTCACATTCCCTGGGCCCATCTGGAAACAGACACACAAGCAGTCTCACCAAGGGTGTTCAAGATCCCACGTGTTTAGGCCTACTGGTTAGAATATATCTTACACTGAGGATTTAGTGGAAACAGCTTGAAGTGCTAAGAAACTGAAATAGGTGGCAAAACAGTGCCATTAGGCCAAAGCACACCTAGAGATGATTTGATCTCAATTATGGCAACAGTAAGGCATGGCTTGTGTCCTCCTAGTCACTGAGCATGTTTATTTATAATTAGTTTTCTATTAATTGTTTCCTGAATAACTAGTCTTGTGATTTTCAATTTCCCCTACTATCCACTGGCATAGGCTACTAGCAACAGTCACAAGACATGACGCATGTGACCACGGCACACCAATTAGCCCACAGCACAGGGCAAAAACATGGCGATGCATAATCTAAATAAAAACTGAATGACAAACTCAGAGAGAAAACGACGGAAAAACACAAATGTTTTCACGCTACCTGGTCTGATATGTTTTTGTAGATTTCCATAAGGTTGCCGTAGGTGCCATAACAGTTTTGGCACACTTTGACAGGGCGCGCGGCGGACACCAAACAATTAACATACGTTGAATATCGTTGCCCAAAGATAGCCAGCAGCGCGACGCAGTAATTGCTGACCTCCAGATCTTCTGGAAACGCCGACAACAGGTTGAGAGAGAACTGTGAACGGAGACTGGAGTGAAACACGGACGACTGAGGCACCACTGCCACGGCGAGTTGCCTCAAGCCGCTTGCGCTCTGCTCTGAACCAGGGATGGTGGTGTTCACAGCGACAACAGACGTTTGAGCATTGGCGTAATATGTCAACGCTATCAATAACACACCCACCTGAACAATAAACATGTTTGTGAAATAGGAAAGTTTTAAGAAGCACCTTCCAAAGCTCACACACAATAACAGTCCATCACTTCCTGTTCCAGTCTGCTTACTACTGTGGTCATGTGATAATGAGGATCTCGAGAGAACTGGGCGGGTGGGGGGTGGGGCTTTACTGTGCTGATTCAGAATGTTATTCCGAAACCAGTTATTTTTACAACATACTCGATGAAGCAATGTTAACTGATTGTAGAACTGTAATTGTATCATTTTGCAGTGAACACATGCATGTGCTATACTGTAGCGAACTTTGTAACCCCCTCTCTGGCTCTCAGATTAGTTTCTCTGCTGTACTAAATAAGGTCAATGTCAAGGTGGCTATTTGGAGATCAGAGAAGACATGATCACCTTTAGTGGCCCCTTACGGGATTGGAGAATGATTCTGCTCCTCTCAAAACACAAACACCAACACAACACACACTTACACACAAAATGCACCGGCATCCAGCAAGTCACCTGTTTTTCCTCATATTGGATAGTTTGGACAATTTAATGTTAATTTAATGCCTCAAATTAGTGAAATATTATAATGTTCATTTAGACAAAATAAATAACTAATATATATGTATAGTATATGCATAAAAAGTGTGTGTGTGTGTGTGAGAGAGAGAGAGAGAGAGAGAGAGAGAGAGAGAGAGGGGAAGCCAGTTAATGACGGAGTGTGTGAAGATGAGTGTGACCCTGCGTGTTGAAGAGGAGAGCGGCAATATGGAGATATGTGCACCTCCTGATCCCATATCGCCGCCTCCTCATTATTTAGGCCTGCCGCCGCCGCGCGTTTTGACACTATGCAATTTTCAAATGTGCGCATGGCACGACGCAAATAATCACGGAGTCAAGGTAAATTATCTGGGCTCAAATTCTGATTGTGATAATTGTCAAAAAACCCTCGAATCAAGCCACTGCAGTCAATGGTCTTTAATGCGAAATTAGTGGCTCTTGATAACTTGCAGTCCGCAGCAATTTCGCAGTCATCAGAGCCTAATGGAAATAAGGGGGAGAGAATGCGTGGCATTAAGGCCTATTCTAATGTCTGCTCAGAAGTCTGGCGATAATATGTCGTTTTTATGTGGATTCTGGCCTCCGGAGCACCTTCTGCTCATCATAAACCGTGTTCATTTAATTGTTCAGATGTTCATCCCTTTAGTGATTTTGAAAGGAAAGTGACTTGAATGGTTTATCATGTGTAGTAGGCTAGTAGATAGTAATCTCACCCCCCAAAATCCTGGACAATATTTGCAATGGCTCTGCAACGCCTGGATGCTACACTGTAACGATATTAATAATATACATGTATTTACCATTCACTATAAAACCATTGTGCATCAAAAGTAGCCAACGCTTTCCAGACTTTTTCTGAGCATTTATTTTTTCATTGTCATATTCAGGAAAGGACCTCAACTAAAATCGGAATACCATTAGCCTAAGAGTTGAGTAGCCTAATGTCTAAATCTCCCCGAATCCCCCTCCCTAATTAGCCTACAATAGTAGGTATGAAATATTTTCATGCAATATACAGCCAAAATATTAGGCCTAACTGGTAGTAGTAGACTACATGATCTGTGCAAGTGCGCGTGAGTGTCCTTCTGTTTCCTTCTTACCTTGACTGCACCACAGCAGATCTGTCAGGTTCATTGCTATATACTGTATATATAATTATAACTTTTTTTGTACATTTCCAACATCCCATCCTAATTAAAGATGTTCCGGCTCTTCTGGCATTAGCCAGAATTGCCAGTAGGCCAATCCACCCATGGCAGCAGCTCTGGAGAGATGAGATGACTCAAGTGATGATAAAGTGAAGTCATGTGAATAACTGATGGTTAATAACTGATAAGTAGTAATGGACAGTCACTACCACCTTGGAACTTTTATTCATTGGTTTATTCTGTTGTTACAGCATTCAACCCACATAATGCATAGTGCATTTAATGTTTAAAAATCACTCAGCACTTTACACACAGACAAAAATTGCTTGGACCTTGCAGGGGTCTGCGAAACTATGCTATGCCACTGGTCTGTGCGTGTCTGCGCGCATGCGTGTGTCTGTTTGTGTGCCTTCATTTCACTGCTGAAGGAAATTCATTATTTAGTGTTGGTAGGTATTATAAAGCTGGTTAGGCTACAGACACACCTTCTGTCTCATATTGTTTGTGAACTTGACCACACGATCTATATTAATGAATGGAAATGAGTCAATGATCACAGTTCTGTTCTGTTGTTATTGGTCATAAACGTTAGGAAATGCCTAACTGAAGAATGTTATTGATATGTTTTTGTGATGGAAAATGATATACTTAAGCTAAGCATAACGATAACTGCTATCATCATTAAGCTATATCTGTTCTAGGGTCATAGCCTTGTCAACAATTACACATTTCTCATAATTGTGTTTATTGTGCACTAAACGACCCCTCCCCTCCCATGCTAATGATTATAATTTATACCAAGGACTTTATTTGTGGTCTTTAGGATCATAGCCGTGTCAACAATTCCATATTTCTCATAATTCCATATTTTTCAATGTTGTGCTTATTGTGCACTAAACGCCCCCCCTCCTGTTCCTTCCCTATACTAGACAGGTCTCTGCGCCTCAAAAGTGTATGGCCCACATGGAACCTTATTCCCTATACAGTGCACTACTTTTGACCAAAACCCTATGGGTCCTGATCAAAAGTTTTGCACTAAATAGGGAATAGGGTCCCATTTTGGACGTTTTTGGACTGACGGCCCGGAGGCACTAACCGCATGAAGAACCTGATCAGGGAAACCAAATTAATCTATCACTCCAATGTTTAATTACTATATTGTAATTATTTCGCCACTATGGCCTATTTATTTCCTTACCTTCCTTATCCTACCTCATTTGCACACACTGTATATAGACTTTTTCTATTGTATTATTGACTGTATGTTTGTTTATTCCATATGTAACTCTGTGTTGTTGTTAGTGTCGCACCTCTTTGCTTTATCTTGGCCAGGTCGCAGTTGTAAATTAGAACTTGTTCTCAACTAGCCTACCTGGTTAAATAAAGGTGAAATATATATATTTTTAATAATAAACTCACTCGCTGGGCTAAAGAGACTGAGATTCAGAAGCGAATAAACATTGATAAAACAACTAAAATACACAGTCCCCGAATGTACCTTTATTGTAATACATGATGACTTGTGTTTAGTAAAAAAGCACTGTATAAAGTCTAGGAGATTACTATTGCCTTATGTGTTATTAAAGCCAATCTAAGAACTTGTTAGGCTATATTGCATGACTGTCCGTTAATTCCGTAGCGAATTGAAAGGATGGAACCCACTGAAGGGGTTCATTAGCATGTGATAGATACCGAATCCGGCTCCACGAGCACAAAAATCCCTAATTAGGCTCGCAGTGTCTCCCATCGCCTCAAGGGCTCATCAGTAAGGTGATGAGGCAGGAGGAGAACCGCCTCGTGATTCCATGTTCGATAAGAAAACATTAGTAAGCCTATAAGACCACGACAGTATCATCTTATTCTTAAACGGATAAAAATGTATATAGCGTAGGCCAATTAATTGATTAACCTTAAAATCCTTAATATAAATGACAGAAAATACACACAAGCTAAGAGGACTGCATGCATAAATGTGATTTATCTTTTTGAAATGTATTACGCTACATAGCCTTTAGCGCTATGTTTGCCCTTCTAAATCGGCCTGTTGCAGTATGTTGAACTAAGCAACTTCAGGAAATTTTCTAAACTCCATTTTTTTCAAATCTTTCAAGGAATTTTTGGGATTATAATTGTTGGCTGGTGATGGGGAGTAGTGAATTACATGTAGCCCTGTTCAACTAGAAAGTAATAACATTTTGGTGTAGCTAGGTGGTAGATGAACTTAATTCAAATATTGGTAGTGTTTTTAGTAGTTAATTACGTTTTTGCATATAATGGCGTACATCAAATAATGGGTAAAGTAGACAATATTTGCTATCTTTTTCAGATAGGCACCAGACCTGCCTAATTTTGACTTGAAACATATTTGTTGTGTTTAATAGGTTAAATGACACATTATGTTAACATCTGACACCAGAGTGATATGTTCTTGCAATGTGTGGTCTATAACATTTTCGATTTAGGTATGATCCTTTTTCACGAAGTAGTGTGCTACTTTTTCAAAATAACTTTAGTTATGTAAATGACATGTTTCTTACGGGTAGCTTTATTGTATCTTAACTATCTTAACTGCATCGTAATTGGTAGTTTGGTAAACGATATTTTCAGAGTAGCTTCCCCAACACCTTTTGTAACCGATAACAATAGGCCTATCAAATATCCTACACGGTATGGGGTTGGTATGAATTTGACAGTATTTTACAGACTAGTGAAATTCTGTATTTCATTTTTACAATACATATACTGTAATATAAATACGGTATCAAAGCAAGTACTGTGTAATGACACACAGTACAAAACCATAAAATGTACTGTATTATACTGCAAGTAAAGTAAATACTACCATAATCAGAATGAGTTAATGCAATTATTTTGGGGGAGGGGGTTGTATTTTACTATAATTACAAGGGATTGGTGCAAGCAACTTAATACAGTATATTAATGAAAATACATGTTTCTATATCACCTGCACTTCTAGAGGCCTTCACAAAGGCTTCCAAACTGGCAGCAACCAAAGGGCAAAACAGATCCAAAGGACATGGCAAAATGCTCAACCATTTAAGGTTTAAGGCTTGTTGCCACTCCAATCTGTCCCCCCTATAAATTGATGGGACACTATAACCACATAGGAGTTAATTTGATGCAGCATTCTTCCTCACTGGCGCAACAAATATAGCCTCTTACAAGGCACGCCTCAAAATATGTTAATGACCCAGAAACAACAATAACATGCACCCACTAGTGGTCAAAAGGTTTGTGGCACAGTATGGTATTGTATTATGTGGGGTGAAAGGTACCATTTGAAAAACAGTCATTTTCCCCCAACGCACCATCATTTACAGTGTGCTGCAGTAACACCTTTGAGATTTGTTTTTACTGTTGATAATACCTCAAATGATCGTATACAGTTTTCCGTTACAGTTTAGGCCTACTTATAGGCATATGATATTAGTCATAATAACTACTTATTCATGTCGAGTTATAAATAGAAAGCTAGGCCAATATGATATAAGACAGATATTTTGAAAACACTTAGGCTAGATCTGATGTAGTAGTTTATGAAAAATGATTGCGTAAAAAATGTAAGATTTTTGCATAAACCAACATGAATTTGTTGCAAGGAAATCTGGGAGAGTGGATGCAATAAGGGGTTAAACTTAAACCGGTTTAGCAGTAACCTTGGCTCTTGCAAGCAAGGGGAGAAAATAGCTGTAAAGTTATGCAGAAGTTATTCTTCATCCTTCGGGCCGTCCCTAATCCTCCAAAACCCCATTCTTTCATTGGAGAACTGTGCCTCTTTTCTTGTTTGTCGCTCTCTATACAACATAAAGTCAGTCTGCATTTAATGGTTATGTCGGGATGTGAGAGGGATTTTGCAAATGCGAGGCCCCCTTTCACCGAAATATTGCCCTCTTCATCGTGTGAGTCTACCAACCCAGCGCGACCCCATATTCTTCCCTGGGCGTCTGACTCGACTCACAAACTAGCCTGATTTTCACTAGATCGCTGGGAAATGCAGGGAGTTGATAATAGAGATTTCGCTTTCATTTTTTACGCTTGACTTGGTTATTGTTGCTTTTCTCTTTCCCCGTGATTCCCTTTCCAGGGATTAGCCCTGACTTCGCCCACTGGCGGCCAAAGTGTCCCGAAACCCGCGATGACAATTGATGCTGATCAAGGCGAGGCTATTCGGCGCTATTCTGCGCTCTAAAGAAGTGATCTGAGCGGGAGAGAGAACCATCAAGTTGGGGCTCAATGAAGGCGTTCAGAGGACTGACGTGCACTTTCACTTTCTGGAGAAAAAGACGGATGCTCCCAAACTGCTTCCCAAGACCGCAGGGACTGAACTGCCAACAGATTAATTGCCATTCACTGACTATTTCCAAAGTTAGAATAGACTGTGCCAAACCGATTAAGAGTTTTGGTTATGGTTATCTGAGTGGGTGCAGAATAAGCCTAGTTTCCTTTTAGCCCCAAAACTGCTGGCCAATATGAATTTGAAAAGGAGTGAAGTACAGCCAGTAGGAAGCCCTTATACCTCTACAGAGGCTGCTGCTGATATGAATATTATCCTCCTCGTCATAATTGCAAAGCATCTGGATCGATTTGGTCACTAATGATCAACAGGTGTAGGCCTATATGCCTATACCCCAAACTGCCTTTGGGTAGGCCTAAATGTCACACTGTATGTTAGCAGCATAACATCCACTCCATGGTGATGGAAACTTCCTTCACCATGGAGTGGAGTTTAGTCCGCTAACTGCCTGTGTGTAAATAGGCAACATAAACAGGAAAATGTGGTTTGAATATTTTAGTCTATTGGTCGCAGTTCACACAAGATAGCTCTTTGTTTTGCAGTGTCTTCCCATTCAGACATCTCGGTGCATGGCTCTGAGAGAAGTTAATCTTTGTTGACGGTGTGTTGTGCGCTCTTCCGTCGACTGGGTTGGTTGGCTCTCTCGGGGAGCCCAAGTTGTCTGAGCACATAGACGGGATAATTAACAAACATGCAGCCAGCAGAAGCGACACAAAAGCTGCTTTGACTTCCTCACTGCTGGTCGCCTCTAGGGATGGGCCTGGCGCGGAGAGCGCTCTGCTCCCCCAGCTCGCCGCGACCACTTCTCATCGCTCCCGCGAACTGGGAGGCAGAGACGTCTTGTTTCATAACAAGACACGAAGCTGACTTCTTTCAGCTTCAGTGAACTGAACATAAACCCCGGCTGACAACCTCCAGTGCCCAAACAGAAGGAAGGGCGAGCGGGCGAGGGAGAGAGGGAGAAAGGGAGAGGGAGAGAGAGAGAGAGAGAGAGGTTTCTGGGTATGGAGGCGCACTAGTAATAACGTTGTTATGCCATGAAGTATAGGCCTATTGGCCCCAGTCTGTCATTTTACAGGTGGTCATTTCGTCATATTATAAAGAGAAAAATAACGACTTAACTAACCCCTAAAACCATTGAGATACATTTAAATAGTGAATTCCCCCATCTGTTTTTTGCCCGTAATTCATTTTCTCACCAGTTGTTTACGCACGGCCTGTTCAACGAAAAGATTTAGGGCCAAACACTGCGGTTAATGGTTTTCTAGCTTTTGGCCGGAACAGTGTAACTTGGTATCACTTAAAAAGAGAGCCCCTCTATACCACCTTGTTAGTGACTAACTCTGAACTTTTTTCACTTTGAAGAGGAGTTTTGTGCGAGTCTCTTCTCATTCACTGCGCGCTGTTCTTTGTGGCCCGCCTCCCCCGCCTCTCAGCGCTCACTCGGTTACACCAATTAAAGTACGACGTGCTGTAAATGTAATGGCCCGAGGAGTGATTGTTTTTGACAAGCAACAAAACACACAGGCCTAGACCCTCCCCTCCGATTAGTCCATGGTGGGGGTTGGGTGAGGGGTTCACGTCACTCCGACCCCTGCGAGACGGCGGGAGAGGGGTGTGTGAGAGTGAGGAGGAACTATCCTCATCATGGTTAAACGGGATGTCTGTGGATTTCAGTGATAGAGAGGAGTTGTTGACTTTGCTGACTTGGTGTTCAGCTCAGGTTCATGACCTGATAAAATCATACACATATCATCATCCTCATCACCATCTTCATTGCATGGCTCAAACTAAGCCTGTCTGTCCTGAATGTGTGTATGATTTCAGGTGTTGCTCCTGACAAGATGCAAAGCAGGCAATGTAACCCAACTGGTTCAAATATCATGTGGTATGGAATAGGTAACCTGCAATCTGAACTGTTAAATGGTCAAATTGTGTGAAAATGTTCCACATTCAGGTTGCTCTGAATAATACAAAATCACAAATGTTTTGATAGTGTAAAGGATGTGAACTAGCTAGTGTGGAGGATGTGAACTAGCTAGTGTGGAGGATGTGAACTAGCTAGTGTGGAGGATGGGAACTAGATAGTGTAGAGGATGTGAACTAGATCGTGTAGAGGATGTGAACTAGCTAGTGTAGAGGATGTGAACTAGCTAGTGTGGAGGATGTGAACTAGCTAGTGTGGAGGATGGGAACTAGATAGTGTAGAGGATGTGAACTAGCTAGTGTGGAGGATGTGAACTAGATAATGTAGAGGATGTGAACTAGCTAGTGTGGAGGATGTGAACCTGATAGAGTAGAGGATGTGAACTAGCTAGTGTAGAGGATGTGAACTAGCTAGTGTGGAGGATGTGAACTAGATAATGTAGAGGATGTGAACTAGCTAGTGTGGAGGATGTGAACCTGATAGAGTAGAGGATGTGAACTAGCTAGTGTAGAGGATGTGAACTAGCTAGTGTGGAGGATGGGCACTAGATCGTGTAGAGGATGTGAACTAGCTAGTGTAGAGGATGTGAACTAGCTAGTGTGGAGGATGTGAACTACATAGTGTAGAGGATGTGAACTAGCTAGTGTGGAGGATGTGAACCTGATAGAGTAGAGGATGTGAACTAGCTAGTGTAGAGGATGTGAACTAGCTAGTGTGGAGGATGGGAACTAGATCGTGTAGAGGATGTGAACTAGCTAGTGTGGAGGATGTGAACCTGATAGAGTAGAGGATGTGAACTAGCTAGTGTAGAGGATGTGAACTAGCTAGTGTGGAGGATGGGAACTAGATAGTGTAGAGGATGTGAACTAGATCGTGTAGAGGATGTGAACTAGCTAGTGTAGAGGATGTGAACTAGCTAGTGTGGAGGATGTGAACTAGCTAGTGTGGAGGATGGGAACTAGATAGTGTAGAGGATGTGAACTAGCTAGTGTGGAGGATGTGAACCTGATAGAGTAGAGGATGTGAACTAGCTAGTGTAGAGGATGTGAACTAGCTAGTGTGGAGGATGGGAACTAGATCGTGTAGAGGATGTGAACTAGCTAGTGTGGAGGATGGGAACTAGATAGTGTAGAGGATGTGAACTAGCTAGTGTGGAAGATGTGAACTAGATAGTGTAGAGGATGTGAACTAGCTAGTGTGGAGGATGTGAACCTGATAGAGTAGAGGATGTGAACTAGCTAGTGTAGAGGATGTGAACTAGCTAGTGTGGAGGATGGGCACTAGATCGTGTAGAGGATGTGAACTAGCTAGTGTAGAGGATGTGAACTAGCTAGTGTGGAGGATGTGAACTACATAGTGTAGAGGATGTGAACTAGCTAGTGTGGAGGATGTGAACCTGATAGAGTAGAGGATGTGAACTAGCTAGTGTAGAGGATGTGAACTAGCTAGTGTGGAGGATGGGAACTAGATCGTGTAGAGGATGTGAACTAGCTAGTGTGGAGGATGTGAACCTGATAGAGTAGAGGATGTGAACTAGCTAGTGTAGAGGATGTGAACTAGCTAGTGTGGAGGATGTGAACTAGCTAGTGTGGAGGATGTGAACTAGCTAGTGTGGAGGATGTGAACTAACTAGTGTGGAGGATGTGAAGGATGTGAACCTGATTGTCACGTCCTGACCTTAGTTCCTTTTGTATGTTTCTATTTGAGGTTGGTCAGGGCGTGAGTTGGGGTGGGCATTCTATGTTTTGTTCTTGTGTTTATATTTCTATGTGTTTGGCCTGGTATGGTTCCCAATCAGAGGCAGCTGTCAATCGTTGTCTCTGATTGAGAACCATACTTAGGTAGCCTGTTTTCCCAATCTTGTTTGTGGGTGGTTATTTTCCGTTTCAGTGTTGTTCACCATTCGGGACTGTTTCGGTTTTTCTTTATTCGCTTGTTCGTTTGTTTCCTGTGTTCAGTGTAATTCATATGACAAACACTTACCACGCTGCATATTGGTCTGATATTTCCTACTCCTCCTCAGAAGAGGAAGACGACAACCGTTACACTGATAGTGTAGAGGATGTGAACTAGCTAGTGTAGAGGATGTGAACTAGCTAGTGTGGAGGATGGGAACTAGATAGTGTAGAGGTTGTGAACTAGCTAGTGTAGAGGATGTGAACTAGCTAGTGTAGAGGATGTGAACTAGCTAGTGTGGAGGATGGGAACTAGATAGTGTAGAGGATGCGAACTAGATAGTGTGGGGATGTAGAGGATGTGAACTAGCTAGTTTAGAGGATGTGAACTAGCTAGTGTGGAGGATGGGAACTAGATAGTGTAGAGGATGCGAACTAGCTAGTGTAGAGGATGTGAACTAGCTAGTGTGGGGATGTAGAGGATGTGAACTAGCTAGTGTGGAGGATGGGATCTAGATAGTGTGGAGGATGTGAACTAGATAGTGTGGGGATGTAGAGGATGTGAACTAGCTAGTGTGGAGGATGGGATCTAGATAGTGTAGAGGATGTGAACTCGCTAGTGTGGGGATGTAGAGGATGTGAACTAGCTAGTGTGGAGGATGGGATCTAGATAGTGTAGAGGATGTGAACTCGCTAGTGTGGAGGATGTGAGCTAGCTAGTGTGGAGGATGGGATCTAGATAGTGTAGAGGATGTGAACTCGCTAGTGTGGAGGATGTGAACTAGATAGAGTAGAGGATGTAGAGGATGTGAACTAGCTAGTGTGGAGAATGTGAACTAGATAGTGTGGAGGATGTGAACTAGCTAGTGTGGAGGATGTGAACTAGCTAGTGTGGAGGATGTGAACTAGATAGTGTGGAGGATGTGGAGGATGTGCACTATCTAGTGTGGAGGATGTAAACTAGATAGTGTGGAGGATGTGAACCTGATAGAGTAGAGGATGTGAACTAGCTAGTGTAGAGGATGTGAACTAGATAGTGTGGAGGATGTTACTACAGTTACTACTCAATTAGTATTTGGTAGCATTGCCTTTAAATTGTTTAACTTGGGTCAAACGTTTCGGGTAGCCTTCCACAAGCTTCCCACAATAGGCAGGGTGAATTTTGACCCATTCCTCCTGGCAGAGCTGGTGTAACTGAGTCATGTTTGTAGACCTCCTTGCTCGCACACACTTTTTCAGTTCTGCCCAGAAATTGTCTATGGGATTGAGGTCAGGGCTTTGTGATGGCCACTCCAATACCTTGACTTTGTTGTCCTTAAGCCATTTTGCCACAACTTTGGAAGTATGCTTGGGGTCATTGTCTGTTTGGAAGACCCATTTGCGACCAAGCTTTAACTTCCTGACTGATGTCTTGAGATGTTGCTTCAATATATCCACATAATTTTCCTACCTCATGTTGCCATCTATTTTGTGAAGTGCACCAGTCCCTCCTGCAGCAAAGCACTCCAAACAACATGATGCTGCCATCCCCGTGCTTCACGGTTGGGGTGGTGTTCTTCGGCTTGCAAGCCTCTGCCTTTTTCATTCAAACATAACGATGGTCATTATGGCCTAACAGTTCTATTTTTGTTTCATCCGACCAGGGGACATTTTTCCAAAAAGTATGATCTTTGTCCCCCCATGTGCAGTTGCAAACCGTGGTCTAGCTTTTTGGCTTTTTATACCCTACATTACTCATCTCATATGTAAATACTGTACTCGATACCATCTACTGCATCTTGCCTATGCCGTTTTGTACCATCACTCATTCATATATCTTTATGTACATATTCTTCATCTCTTTACACTTGTGTGTATAAGGTAGTTGTTGTGAAAATGTTAGGTTAGATTACTCGTTGGTTATTACTGCATTGTCGGAACTAGAAGCACAAGCATTTCACTACACTCACATTAACATCTGCTAACCATGTGTATGTGACAAATAAAATTTGATTTGATTTGGTTTTGGAGCAGTGGCTTCTTCCTTGCTGAGCGGACTTTCAGAGTATGTCGATATAGGACTCATTTTACTGTGGATATAGATACTTTTGTACCTGTTTCCTCCAGCATCTTCACAAGGTCCTTTGCTGTTGTTCTGGGATTGATTTGCACTTTTCGCACCAAAGTACGTTCTTCTCTTGGAGACAAGAATGGTATGACGGCTGCGTGGTCCTATGGTGTTTATACCTGCGTACTATTGTTTGTACAGATGAACGTGGTACCTTCAGGCATTTGGAGATTCTTCCCAAGCATGAACCAGACTTGTGGAGGTCTAAAAAAAAAATCGTTTTTTTTTCTGATGTTTTCTGATGTGTTTATACTTGCATACTATTGTTTGTACAGATGAATGTGGTACCTTCAGGTGTTTGGTTCATCATTGGGAGCAATTCCCAGACAAGGATGAACCAGACTTGTGGAGGTCTACAATTTTTTTGGTCTTGGCTGATTTCTTTTGATTTTCCCATGATGTCAAGCAAACAGGCCCTGAGTTTGAAGGTAGGCCTTCAAATACATCCACAGGTACACCTCCAATTGACTCAAATGATGTCAATTAGCCTATCAGAAGCTACTAAAGCCATGACATAATTTTCTGGAATTTTCCAAGCTGTTTAAAGGCACAGTCAACTTAGTGTATGTAAACTTCTGACCCACTGGAATTGTGATACAGTGAATTATAAGTGAAATAATCTGTCTGTAAACAATTTTTGGGAAAATTACTTGTGTCTTGGACAAAGTAGACTTGCAAAAACTATAGGTTGTTCACAAGAAATTTGTGGAGTGGTTGAAAATGACTCCAACCTAAGTGTATTTAAACTTCCGACTTCAACTGTAGCTAGTGTGGGTGATGTAAACTAGCTAGTGTGGAGGATGTGAACTAGCTAGTGTGGAGGATGTGAACTAGCTAGTGTGGAGAATGTGAACTAGATAGTGTGAAAGATGTGAACTAGGTAGTTTGGTGGATGTGAACTAGCTAGTGTGGAGGATGTGAACTAGCTAGTTTGGAAGATGTGAACTACATAGTGTAGACGATGTCAACTAGCTAGTGTGGAGGATGTGAACTAGATAGTGTGGAGGATGTGAACTAGATAGTGTAGAGGATGTGAACTAGATAGTGTGGAGGATGTGAAATAGATAGTGTGAAAGATGTGAACTAGCTAGTGTATTTAAACTTCCGACTTCAACTGTAGCTAGTGTGGGTGATGTAAACTAGCTAGTGTGGAGGATGTGAACTAGCTAGTGTGGAGGATGTGAACTAGCTAGTGTGGAGAATGTGAACTAGATAGTGTGAAAGATGTGAACTAGGTAGTTTGGTGGATGTGAACTAGCTAGTGTGGAGGATGTGAACTAGCTAGTTTGGAAGATGTGAACTACATAGTGTAGACGATGTCAACTAGCTAGTGTGGAGGATGTGAACTAGATAGTGTGGAGGATGTGAACTAGATAGTGTAGAGGATGTGAACTAGATAGTGTGGAGGATGTGAAATAGATAGTGTGGATGATGTGAACTAGATAGTGTGGAGGATGTGAACTAGCTAGTTTGGAAGATGTGAACTACATAGTGTAGAGGATGTCAACTAGAAAGTGTGGAGGATGTGAACTAGCTAGTGTGGAGGATGTGAACTAGCTAGTTTGGAAGATGTGAACTAGATAGTGTAGAGGATGTGAACTAGCTAGTGTGGAGGATGTGAACCTGATAGAGTAGAGGATGTGAACTAGCTAGTGTAGAGGATGTGAACTAGCTAGTGTGGAGGATGGGAACTAGATCGTGTAGAGGATGTGAACTAGCTAGTGTAGAGGATGTGAACTAGATAGTGTGGAGGATGTGAACTGGATAGTGTAGAGGATGTGAACTAGATAGTGTGGAGGATGTGAACTAGCTAGTGTGGAGGATGTGAACTAGCTAGTTTGGAAGATGTGAACTACATAGTGTAGAGGATGTGAACTAGCTAGTGTGGAGGATGTGAACTAGATAGTGTGAAAGATGTGAACTAGATAGTGTGGAGGATGTGAACTAGATAGTGTGGAGGATGTGAACTAGCTAGTTTGGAAGATGTGAACTACATAGTGTAGAGGATGTCAACTAGAAAGTGTGGAGGATGTGAACTAGCTAGTGTGGAGGATGTGAACTAGCTAGTTTGGAAGATGTGAACTACATAGTGTAGACAATGTCAACTAGCTAGTGTGGAGGATGTGAACTAGATAGTGTGGAGGATGTGAACTAGATAGTGTAGAGGATGTGAACTAGATAGTGTGGAGGATGTGAACTAGCTAGTTTGGAAGATGTGAACTACATAGTGTAGAGGATGTGAACTAGCTAGTGTGGAGGATGTGAACTAGATAGTGTGGAGGATGTGAACTAGATAGTGTAGAGGATGTGAACTAGATAGTGTAGAGGATGTCAACTAGAAAGTGTGGAGGATGTGAACTAGCTAGTTTGGAAGATGTGAACTAGATAGTGTAGAGGATGTGAACTAGCTAGTGTGGAGGATGTGAACTAGCCACATAAGAAAACTGTTCTGATGTTCATGCAGTCAACTAAAATGATTCCTGTGCAAAATCAAAAGATACTTAACTGCATGTTAATTCAAACATGTTTTATTGCTGCAGGATAAATGTTAATTTGGACTTAACTAAGCATAAGGGTTTATCATTTGACTAAATAAGACTGTGGAGAAAGACAGAACAATGTATTGAAAGCAAGCATACCTCCTGTGTGTGAATTTACGCACTCATTTGTTAACTTACATGAGTATTTGACTCCCCTGAATTCTGCAGTTAATTAGATATCGAGGAGTTATCCGTAAAACAGGTGATGCTCTGGTTTGTCAAAAGGTATTGGTGGTGTAGGGTGTGTGCGTAGGAAAGCCTCTCCCATTTCTGCAAAAGAAAAGGACTTAGACCAGATGCAGGCAGCAATGTTAACTTTGAGTGGCCCCTGTGGCTTGAGCGTGGTATGCTTCCCTCTGCCCCTCACACACCCTTGCCGCTGCCTCCTCCCCTCAAGTCCCCAGGTTGCCTTTGCATGACATCATCTTTAAAGTATGCCCCCCATACCCATGTGAATCTGAGCTGTCACAATCAGAGGCTCCCCCCATTAAACTGTACCGCACTGGAAACCCATACGTTTCTTCTTTTTCTTCTCCTTTTTCCCCTTCTTCTCTCTCTCCTCCAACCCCACCAATCTCCTCCCTTTTTTCTTCTTCTCGTTCTTTTTTAACCCCCAGAAAAGGCATTGTTTGAGGAAGGGCTTGATCAAAAAACTGTTGCCCGCCAACTGCGGGGCTTTCTGTAAATTCAATAAGGCCACCTTAAAGATTTTCCTAATTAATGGATGACATCTTTGGCTGGAGGAGAGGCGAGGCATTCTGCTCCGGCTCTCTCTTTGTTAACCTCCTAATTAACTTTCGTAGGTCACTCAGGTCCCAGCAACCTGAGAGTGAAGAGCCCCCATTGAGGAGGGAGTTGTAAACTTACTTTTTTCCCTCTCGGCACTTAAAAGGGGGAAAGCGACTATAGGGAACAGAAAATATCCTATTTAAGTCCTTTGTGAGTGAACTGCCTGCACATGTTCCAATAAAGGAAGTCTTCTAAATAAGCTGCCGTGTTGCTCTCCTCCACTCCCCCTCACCTCCCTCCCCCCATCTCTCCTCTCTCTCTCTTTACCGCACCTCTCTCTCAGGCCACCACAGAAAGGTTATGAATGATAGTTCTGGGTTGAGGCAGGGGGGTAAGGACTGAAGGACAGCATCTGTGTATTGTTTGATTGTTCGTATCTGAAACTTTGGTGGTGGGATTTAAGGATGGGAAAGAGACTGCACTGACTTGAACAATAAGAAGGGATCTTTAGAAAGAAAAACGGAAGAAAAAAAATGACCTCTTTGCCTGCATAATTGTTTTGGATTTTCAAAATGACACTGCATTGTAAAATTCCAATCTTTAAAAAAAAAACGTTACTGTACCACTGATTAGTTAGTAGGTAACTTAAAAGAGGGACTACTTTTTGTTCTCTCCATCAGTGAGAATCTGGTCAAGGTAAGGGCTGTTTGATGCTGTAATATTGAAAAATGTATAGTTCACACACCTATAGCATAGTTCGAGGTGCATGGCTGGAAAATATATATATTTTAAAAAGAATATACTCCAGCACACTGGTATTTCTAGAACACTCCACACGCAAGTCAAAGGACCTTGTTTGTGAGTATTCAAGAATACTAGTGTGACAGAGTTTCTTCTCTTTCAGAACCTGTCACATCCCCAGCAATAGTAGGAACACCAAGAGTAGAAACACCAGGAGTAGAAACACCAGGAGTAGGAACACCAGGAGTAGGAACACCATGAGTAAGAACACCAAGAGTAGAAACACCAGGAGTAGAAACACCAAGAGTAGGAACACCAAGAGTAGAAACACCAGGAGTAGAAACACCAGGAGTAGAAACACCAGGAGTAGAAACACCAAGAGTAGGAACACCAGGAGTAGGAACACCAGGAGTAGGAACACCAAGAGTAGAAACACCAGGAGTAGAAACACCAGGAGTAGGAACACCAGGAGTAGGAACACCAAGAGTAGAAACACCAGGAGTATGAACACCAGGAGTAGGAACACCAGGAGTAGGAACACCAAGAGTAGGAACACCAGGAGTAGGAACACCAGGAGTAGGAACACCAGGAGTAGGAACACCATGAGTAGGAACACCAAGAGTAGAAACACCAGGAGTAGAAACACCAAGAGTAGGAACACCAAGAGTAGAAACACCAGGAGTAGAAACAGCAGGAGTAGAAACACCAAGAGTAGGAACACCAGGAGTAGGAACACCAGGAGTAGGAACACCAAGAGTAGAAACACCAGGAGTAGAAACACCAGGAGTAGGAACACCAGGAGTAGGAACACCAAGAGTAGAAACACCAGGAGTATGAACACCAGGAGTAGGAACACCAGGAGTAGGAACACCAAGAGTAGGAACACCAGGAGTAGGAACACCAAGAGTAGGAACACCAAGAGTAGGAACACCAGGAGTAGGAACACCAGGAGTAGGAACACCAAGAGTAGAAACAGCAGTCTGCTCTGTATTAAGACACACTAAGTGACTGTGAGGGTCTTGATGACAGCTCCGATGTCGTAGGGTTACATGGAGTTAATGACAGGCAGGACCGTAACGCCAAGGTATGACCATTTAACCTAGGCAGTGTCCGAATGGAACCCAATTCACTCTATAATGCATTACTTTTTTCCAGAACCCTATGGGTAGTGCACTATATACGAGTCCTCATAACTCGTTTTTCAACCACTTCACAAATGTCTTGTTAACAAACTATAGGTTTGGCAAGTTGGTTAGGACATCTACTTTGTGCATGACACAAGTAATTTTTCCAACAATTGTTTACAGACAGATGATTTCACTTATGATTCACTGTATCACAAATCCAGTGGGTCAGAAGTTTACATACACTAAGCTGACTGTGTCTTTAAACAGCTTGGAAAATTCCAGAAAATTATGTCATGGCTTTAGTAGCCTCTGATAGGCTAATTGACATAATTTGAGTCAATTGGAGGTATACATGTGGATGTATTTCAAGGGCTAGCTTCAAACTCAGGGCCTGTTTGCTTGACATCATGGGAAAATACAAAGAAATCAGCCAAGACCTCAGAAAAAAATTGTAGACCTCCACAAGTCTGGTTCATCCTTGGGAGCAATTTCCAAACTCCTGAAGGTACCACGTTCATCTGTACAAACAATAGTACGCAAGTATAAACACCATGGGACCACGCAGCCGTCATACCGCTCAGGAAGGAGTGCGTTCTGTCTCCTAGAGATTAACGTACTTTGGTGCGAAAAAGTGCAAATCAATCCCAGAACAACAGCAAAGGACCTTGTGAAGATGCTGGAGGTCACAGGTACAAAAGTATCAATATCCACAGTAAAACAAGTCATATATCGACATAACCTGAAAGTCCGCTCAGGAAGGAAGAAGCCACTGCTCCAAAACTGCCATAAAAAAAGACAGACTATGGTTTACAACTGCACATGGCGACAAAGATCGTACTTCTTGGAGAAATGTCCTCTGGTCTGATGAAACAAAAATAGAACTGTTTGGCCTTAAGGACCATCGTTATGTTTGGAGGAAAAAGAGGGACACTTGCAAGCCGAAGAACACCATCCCAACCGTGAAGCACGGGGGTGGCAGCATCATGTTGTGAGGGTGCTTTGCTGCAGGAGGGACTGGTGCACTTCACAAAATAGATGGCATCATGAGGTAGGAAAATGATGTGGATATATTGAAATAACATCTGAAGACATCAGTCTTGGTCACAAATGGGTCTTAAAGCTTGGTCACAAATGGGTCTTCCAAGTGGACAATGACCCCAAGCATACTTCCAAAGTTGTGGCAAAATGGCTTAAGGACAACAAAGTCAAGGTATTGGAGTGACCATCACAAAGCCCTGACCTCAATCCTATAGAAGATTTGTGGGCAGAACTAAAAAAGCATGTGTGAGCAAGGAGGCCTACAAACCTGACTCATTTACACCAGCTCTGTCAGGAGGAATGGGCCAAAATTCACCTAGCTTATTGTGGGACGCTTGTGGAAGGCTACCTGAAACATTTGACCCAAGTTAAACAATTTAAAAGCAATGCTACCAAATACTAATACATCACATGACCCACAGGAATGTGATGAAAGACATAAAAGCTGGAATAAATAATTCTCTCTAATATTTTTCTGACTTTTCACATTCTTAAAATAAAGTGGTGATCCTAACTGACCTATGACAGGGAATTTTTACTAGGATTAAATGTCAGTAATTGTGAAACACTGAGTTTAAATGTATTTGGCTAAGGTGTTCGTAAACTTCCGACTTCAACTGTATGTAATAGGGTTCCATTTGGCCCCCAGGCCCGGTGAGCTCTGCTGCACCTGAAGATCGAACGTGACATGACCGCGTCCACTGCCGTTTGAACTGATTGACTGAGGACCGCAGCCACTAGAAATGTACGGTTTGAGTATAATGACTCTCATACTGCCATGATGACTGCAGTTGAACCCAGAGATGACCGTGACAATAGTTGTGGTCAAACCCAATGGCAACCATTGTTTAGCTATTTGACAGTCTTTACTGTAACCACAGATGGCTTGACTAGTGTTGGTGTTCACAAACATGATAGAACGGAGAGTGTGTGTGTGTGTGTGTGTGTGTGTGTGTGTGTGTGTGTGTGTGTGTGTGTGTGTGTGTGTGTGTGTGTGTGTGTGTGTGTGTGTGTGTGTGTGTGTGTGTGTGTGTGTGTAATTTATTTTGCACTTATCTTTAATGCTATTTTGTCTGACATAAATGTTGAGAGACTGAATCTACTCAATAGAGTTCTTGTACTTCTTTAGAATACACTCTTTCATTCTGGTTGTATAAAGGGTTTTGAACCCTGAACATTACATAAATAATATGGAATAGAAAATGTACTGTATAACCCTCTGTTTATTGTAAATTCTACTTATCATAATCATAAACAAATGCCTCATTGTATAGTTTTGTCAGTCTCTGTGACTATGTGTTTACAGTAAACATTTTATTGTGTATACAGTAGATGCGTGAAAGGATGCATAGATAGATCAATGAAGTCATGCAGCAGCTATTAGCAGCCAGCCCAACAGTGTTCCCTGCTCTTCTACATTGCAGCCTGCTCTCCTGCCTCCTGGGCTCTAACCTGTTTATCTTTGCAGTGTGAACGGCCTAAGCCTCTCTACTCAGCTGTCATAATTTGTTAACAAGCCTTTTCAGAGAAAAAAAGAAAAAGCGAAAACAGGAAAAAAGAAAGAAAAAAAGAAGCTCTTCACCAGTGACTGAAAGCAGAGGTCGGTCCAGAGGGATACCAGGGGCGACATCAGACCGATTTCAGAGCGGCCCGTGATGGCATCTCTGTATATTTTAATATTAATGGGCCGCGGGCCGCAAAGCTGCAGGCTGCAGGCCTAAGCCTCCAACAGGTGCCTTACAGCTCCACTCCAGTCTGAAAACCCAGCCGAGCGTCCTTCAGATCAGGCAGGGGCTATAGCACCTTCCCACTACCCACCATGGACCTCAGATAGACACCCAGAAGGAAGAAGAGAGAGAACAAGAAGGGGCGAATGAGAAAAGTATAGGAAGTTAGTTAGTTAGTGGAGTTATTCATCCCTGGCAACTAAAGTTTTTGGTCACTTTCCCGAGCGGAGCAGAGAGAACAACATGGCCCAGGTAGATATTTTTCCCCCCTTGAGAAAGAGATTGACTTTTGTTTGGAGTTTGTGAGAAGTGGGAATCAGAAGGTGGACAATGGGACTCCCCACGGTGAGGGCCCGAGAGGAGCCATCTCAAATCAGTCAGCCAGGGGACGGACTAATCCGCCCATTGTCCCTCCCTAGCCACCGGCCGCACATCAACACATTCAACCCCATTGTCCCCACCCTCATGCAGCGGGATTTGCTCTCCCCAACAGCCAGTTTTGTCCGAGGCAGTTCGAGCGGAAGTTTCTCACTGACAATTTGCCCCAAATAGATTTGTCAGAGCATCCTACCGCACCGACCGCACCAGACGGCATCGACTTGTGGCGGGTTTGGGTTCTGGCATGATGAGCTTTTGGGGGGTTTCTTTTAGGTACATTTCAATAACTGTAGCCTGGTGTATTGTATAGGTAGAGGGGGTGTAGGTGTGTCTGGGGTAGAGGATATGTGCCTGTAGGTGTGTGCTCTGTGCATGTGTGTTGGACCAGGGAGCTGACTGTGTGTTATTTCCCTGTTTGTACCAATCCCAAAGACCCAGACTGAGAGAGGGATGCCCTGTGTTGACCCCCTGCAAGGCAGGGTTTGGTGAAGGGAGGTGGGTGGGTTGTGGTGTGCCAGGGATGGTAATCTGGCCACCCATCATTCAACAAGTCAAGGGGGTGTTCCATTCCACTGGCTGTCTGGGAGGTAGTAAGGGAACTGGGACACTGGGATGGTAGTGATAGGGGAATAGAAATAGAGACCGTTGTATGTCCAGACCAATCCACTCAAGTGTAATGACAGCTACAGGTAGTCAGTATGATGGAACCATCGATTGAGGCATGTCAGTGTGGGCCACAAACATGTGTGGGGCCAAAATGTGGGACCACAGGATTGTACATTTATGATGATGTTTTGAGGTTGCTGTTAATTATTTTATTTTATTTCCGGAAAGGATCCTTCAAAACCACGAACACAGAGTCCCCCATACATCACTAAACTGAAATTCTGAACACTGAGTCCCCCACACATCACCTAACTGAAATTCTGAACACTGAGTCCGCCACACATCACCTAACTGAAATTCTGAACACAGAGTCCCCCACAATTCACTAAACTGAAATTCTGAACACAGAGTCCCCTACACATCACTAAACTGAAATTCTGAACACAGTGCAAGGTTTGATTCCCCCCCACCCCTAGCCCCCATCCCCACTCCCCAGTCCGTCCTACACGCCAGGTATCTGTTTCTCCACTTTAGTCGACCCTTCCCCAGAGCTGTCCACGGTGCTGAAATGTAACCTGTCACTACTGTAGCCTATGCTAGCAATCTGTTATTGACTCTGATTTGTAATGATGATTGTACAATTTGAGACATGCATATTTTAAAACTAGCAAATAAGAGCTTCAACTGTTTCAAAGGCCCATACCTTTTTCACAGACTAATGTTTCCTGTTCATAATTGATTTAATCATTTAAACACTGTAAAGGGGTTACCATGAATTTGACAGTAATTTACAGGCAGCGCGTGGCAAGAACAATTCTGTAAGTACTATTACAGTACACACCTACTGTAATATAAATACGGTATCAAAGCAAGTAGTATGTAATGACACAGTACAATTCCGTAAAATGTACTGTATTATACTGTAAAAAATCTATGCTACCGTAATCTGAATTAATTAATGACTGGATGAATTGAGGGGAGGGGTTTGAATTTAACAGTATTTTACTGTAATTACAAGGAATTGGTGCAAGCAGGTTGGCAGCTAGATAAAGTGTTTACAGCATATTAATAATGAATATATATCACTTGCGCTTCTAGAGGCCTAAACAAAGGCTTCAAAACTGGCAGAAACTACAGGGCAAAACAAACCACAAGGACAGGGAAAAATGTGCAACCATTTAAGGTTGAAGATTTGCTGCCTCTCCAGTCTGTCCCCTATACTTTATGAATTGATGGGACCTTATAACCATATACTAGTTAAATTGGTATAGCAACAAATATAGCCTCTTACAAGGCATGCTTTAAAATATGTCAATGAGCCAGAAACAACAACGCCATGCACCCACTAGTGGTCAAAAGGTTTTTGGTGCTCCAAAGATACGGTATGGTATTGTATTTTGTGGGGTGGAGGCTCAGATAACCCTTCAGCGTCAACCCCCCCATTGAATTTTACCTTTTGAGATACAGACATTTCCCACAATGCACCATCATTTACAGTGTACTGCAGTAAAAAGTTTCAAAGTTTTTTACTGTTGATAATACCTAAAATGACCTTATAAATTTCATTTTTCTGTTACAGTGTATGCCTATTTAGATTGGTTGAGATACAGTGCTTTCATAAAATATTCACGCCCCTTGACTAGTGTTACAGGCAGAATTACATTTTGTTGTGTTACAATCTGAATTTAAAATGGTTTCAATTGCGATTTTTTTGTCGCTGGCCTACATGCAATAACCCATAATGTCAAAGTGGAATTGCTTAAATAAGTTCAAGAGTAAAAAGATATTTGAGGCCATACTGCTATTAGCCCATACAAATGCATTGAATGACAGATTCACTGCATGGAACAACAGATGGTCTCAAAACAATATCAAAAGGAAGTTCATTCTGAAGTGTCTCTCCTCTATCTGAGAGCTATAAGAAATATTTGTTTTTTTTAACCTATATTTAACCCTTCTTTTTTGCCACTAAACTGTTTATGCTCTGTATAGCGTATGAAACGTAATATATCATACTATATGTAGTGTCTTGGATTTACATACAGAATAATACGAAATGCTCTGAGACCAGGTTGCAGCACATCTTGGTGGATTGGATCTATTATGTTCGCTGTCTTTTTTTTGTAAGATTGTATTTGATTTTTCTTACAATACAAAAACATACATAGACAAAGACAGTAGACAACTTAACATTTATGTGCATTCATTTCTACAAACATGAATGACATCACACTTGCTCAGACCCACATATTTGTTCTCTATGGCGCTTACTGACTTCTCTCCACATACGCTCCACTTACGCACATCTTGTTAGTGGTACCTACCTTTCGATTGATTTGATATAAAAGAATGCAGCCTAGTTGATAGCCTTCATATGGTTTTCATTGCTAATAACGGTGGAAAATTTCACGGTGGTAATATTGGCTTTCTATAGCCTATAGGGTTATTCCAATAAATAAGTGGTGTGACACTTAGGCCTATGCCTCTCGAATATTTAAAGACTATTTAAGTAGTTGCATACTGATGCTGTCAAGCCAAAAAACAGATACACAATCCACTGGTCCTTTGTTAACGATTTTTCATTGACTGCTGGAGAAGAAGGGAGTCACTAATACAAAAAGTGAAAGCAAGCAACCCAGGCAACCATGATGTTGGTTATATTTGTGTAAAGGCTATCAGTGATTGACGAGGATTAGAAAGAGTTAAGGAGATTATCTCGCACATTCAACTGCCCCCCCAGCCCCCATACTCACACCCTCACATATGCATTTCAAAATCAAGCCCCACCAAAAGTAGAAAACATAGAAAGAAGTGTGTGCAATAAAGCTCATTATACTAAATGTGGAATATCAATATTGTGAAGCAATTATTTCCATTTTAAGACACGTTTACTAAATAGTCAAAGTTTTAGTTTTGATAGGCCTGATGATATCCACCTGCGTAGTTTGCTCTTTAACATATTCATTATATTTATATATAATACACTTAGAGAAGTTGATACTTGGACCAGCTCGAGCATGTTCAAAACTGACGAAACCAAGCGAGCCATGCTGAAGGCAGGTTTTGACGGGTGAAAGACTTGACAACGACTAATTGCAATTAACTACGACATTGTACCCCGCCCTTGTCCGTTTAAATCGACACTTTCAACGTCCATGTGTCCTCTGGGGTACCGTGGGAATGTTCATAATTAAAAAACAGAATTATGAATTTCTGGAGTTACTGGGCGAAAGCGCAGCAAGCTGTCAAGGTCAGGGTGTCACTGTCAATGATGCGGTCTACGGGTGCGATCGTCCCTTCGCCACGGCACACCCTGTTCCTCAGACAGAGAGGAGAGGCTGCATCTTTCCACCCCGGCGAGCGGGCACAGGGGGGCCAAGGGAGGAGACCACCACACTGTTCTAGTCTACATTAGCGTGTGCATCCCCGACCCAGAACCCCTGCTTCGTTCCCAACTACCAAAGGGCGATGGGAACCGCTGTCTCTGTCTGTCACACAGCCCTGGTAGATGAGGGGGATGCCCAAACCGTCTACCGTTGACTCTCTCTCAATGATAATCGATCGACATTCGTTTTAGGCAATACTAGTACATTTACATTTACATTTAAGTCATTTAGCAGACGCTCTAGTAACAACACACTTGTACATTCATAAACTCAACAGGTGCACATTCAATTGTGCTCAAACTCTACCCAAAGAACACTTGGATAAGGCTATGTGGAGTTGACAAAAGCAGCTCAATTTAACCAAACCTATCAAACAATTTATACATATGTTAAGTAGCCTATAAAGGGAAAGTTGCACCTATTGATACATGTCTATTAACACACCAGAGACGCAGAAATCAGATAGAATGTAGAGAGATGTAGAGAGAATCGTTCAACAGCCATGCACAACACCTCTTATTAATTCACATAAATCTACAACGCGGTGTTTTCTTTCCACTCCCAGTTACAACCTCTGCGCGAGCCTTCGGAACTCTTACTTCACTTGCCTCAGAGCGAGCCGCCTGAGTCGGGTGACGTCATCCTGGCACACAAGAGTTGGGAGTAGAAAGCAGGGACAAGCTAAGTGGGTGAAGGAAGTGGAGTTCTCCACCCTCCGCCTTCTCTGACACTTCTCATAAATATTACTAAGCTTTCATCTAACGACTCACAGCAGAAAGTCACCTCTGCTTCGGGTTTGAACAAGCATTATTTTACCAGTCGTTGTTTATCAGTTAAGAAGAGCATTGTTTTTTGTTGGTTTAGACTATTTGTGTTCGGTGGTTTCTGGACTCGCTTGGTAGACAGTCCGTCTGTTTTGGTGCGCCGCTACGGCAGTTTTCTACCCAACTTTGTGCGCCTTGTTGCGCTCTGCGCACCCGAGGAGTCGTTGCCTCTCGCATGGTGTAGACGGCTCTCTATCCGACTGTCGCGCTGCTGTCCACACAGCCAGGACTTTGTGAAACTCAACGTCCAATACTTGCAGATACTCCAAAATCCATCTTGATAGCTGGAATTTTATAATCCTTGGAAAATATACAGTTGGCCGACTCAGGAGTCAGGACTTTACATAAATCTATTGGTTTCAGCGAAAACGGTAGATTTAATGTTTTGATATCGTTCAGCTGATGCTTTTGCACAGACAGAGGATTTTGATTCTGAAAATAGAAAATAACCGACAGTGTCCACGATGAGCAAACCCGCTGGTTCAACAAGTGGGTGTTTGGATATTCTGAATGTTAAATCAAGTAAGCATACTAAAGTTTATCTTTCTTCTTAAACTATAATTGGTTAGTAAGGTATTTATCATTGTGATAATGCAAGCATGTATGAATCGAAAAGTAATAGGATATTATGTGAAAGGCGTTGAAACATTGCGAAATGAAGTCATCGACAATTTGCGTTTACCTTGGAGTTGCGGTACGATACAACTGGTAGCCCGGTTTTGTACAATAATTGTGCATGTTCTTAGGCCTACTTAAAAAAATGTTATTTTAATGTTACAATGTATTTCATAGGAATGGTACAGGGCCTAGCCAATCCATGAATACAACTAAATTGAGCGCTGTAGGGCTATGCTTCTTCCAGTTTAATTTGTTGTTGATAAGTACGGCATCATTCTCTCATAAAAACAACACGGCATATTTCTGCTTGTTTTGCGATGTTTATTTCTAAAAAGATTAGTAAAGGTAAAACATGTAGGACTAAATGTTCCTGAAATTTTGTGCGAAACACCCAAACTATCAAAACGATGACGAAAATGTACGTGAAAGAGACACCAACTATATGGAGGTAGGCCAACGGGCCAATGGGCTAGTATTGGCATGATAGCCCAAATGCTCATTTCTTGATAAACAGTTGTGTTGATTATGTCTATTTGTCAATATGTGTGTGTGTGTGTGTGTGTGTGTGTGTGTGTGTGTGTGTGTGTGTGTGTGTGTGTTTGACATGACAAATATTTTTTACCATACTGATTTTTAAATGGCATACACAAATAATTGCCCTTGCATTTTGTTAAAATTAATTATGTTCTATGGTTGAAAAATTTGCAGGACTTTATGGGACTTTGTACATCATAAATTAAAGAAAACATTAAAGTTCTGGATTTCGGGAAATTATAAGGAATGTTTACATGTGTGTGCAAATAACTGGAATAATGAGACAACAACAATTAGCCTATATTCTATATTCTCTAGCTTAATGCATGTATTGTTTTGTTTGTTATTGTGTTAAGTGTTGCTAAACTGCATTACGTCCAAACGAAATATGCCTATAACGCATATAGGTTATTATTTTTTTAACCAATGCCTTGTTGGTTGCTATTTTGGCCTAGTCTCATAGGCCTTGGCAAATCTCAGAAAGCAATCTACAAGTATTCACTTTCATACAGCTTTTAAATTAGAATAATTCACAATTGTTGTAGCCTAATATTGCCTTCTTTCCTCCAAGTTCATTGCACACATTGTGGGTGGTCACAAAAACATTTCTCTCAGTTAGTAAAACTCAGTCTAACTTCTTTCAGCAGGTTTTGGGGTTGATGGTAATTACGGTAATGGAATATGCCATATATCTTTAAGCAATTACGGCACACAATGGCGACGACTGGAACCCCTATTGAGAGAAGTTACCGACGTGTTCCCCCACACACCAAAATCAAACGTCATTTTTATTTAATAAAATTTTCCTCCAACAGCTTTATGGGAAATGTCCCCGTTATTAGTCCGTAATTATAATTGTCTAACGAGGACATTGCGATACTGGATTCATTCCTTATGTGATGCCTATACGCCTACTTCTTGGCATATAAACTTTTCAGAGGCGCAGTTAGGCTATCGCCCAACGTTTATTGATTGTTTCGACGGTTTATACAGTTATTTATTTTAAACGAATAGTTTTGATTAACTTAGGCCAATTTATTTGTTTTTGTTGTAAGCCTGGCCATGGCACCAAATATTTTCTCAAAATCTTTGAAATGCATCTTGGATTTTCAACCCTTTATAAAACCACGTGATATAGAAATTTAATTGCCAACGACTTCTTTGGTACTCTTTGCATAATTGGTGTGTTGAAGTCCCAACTCCTCGCCGAAGTCGATTGTTTTTGATGCTCTGTCGTTATGGGGTCGTATCCGAATTCCCATGCTACCCTTTTTGACGGGTCACTGCATGGTGAATCAATGAGCAGGTGGCGAAACGTCAGTGTAATTACATAGCCTTCTATTCCCTATATAAAAAAGACTCCCTCATATACATACAAATATACTTCTTTTAAATAGATTTGAATAAAAAATCTTTACAGAAATCACGTTTTTTCATTTACTCCGGGGTCGATTTACATACACTTCATTTGAGTTGGTGAAACGAGTTGGTGCGCATTATTCCCTGTGCCGTGTCACTCCCTAATCCGCAGGCCTACAGACCTGCGGGATAAAGCAGCTGTCGAGTCCCATTATGAGGGGGAGTTGGCAGCTTGTAGAGATCGGGGCAGTCAGACGAGGTTCAATGGGGAAAATCATTAAGTTAACACTTTCCCTAATGTCTCCATTGTGTGCCCCCTGGAATTGTCTTTAGAGACCTCAGATATGACGCTTCCCACAACCGAACTCACAAGAAACTTGCGGGTGCATTCCCATGGCCGGGCGGTGTATGAAGACACTGTACACTGTCTGTTGTCACGTTACTGTGTGTTTTGTTTTGTCCTCCTTCGTTAAAAGGGAGGGAGGGGTGATGAGGAGGAGGGGTACAGGGCATGTGTTTGGATGCAGAATTTATTCAGATGGGTGCTCTTTCCAAGTGCAAAACACCTTGCTGAATCTTGATCTTAAGGAACAACGTACATTAGCTTTCCAAATAAACAAATATAAATTCATTAATTTGTATTTATTCTTTCCAGGTCGTATCTTGGATATCCCGTGTAAAGTGTGTGGGGACCGGAGCTCTGGGAAACACTATGGCGTGTACGCGTGTGACGGCTGCTCTGGCTTCTTCAAGAGGAGCATCCGCAGAAACAGGACATACGTCTGTAAATCAGGTTCTCAGGTAATAGGCCTAACTACAGTGTTTTTCCAATTTAATGTTAAACCTATTTCAAGTGCAGGTGGGGACTTTATCCTAAATGTATCCAAACATGACGCAAACATTGGGCATTTTACGCACGGTCATGTTGCGTCTTTATCGGCCAGTCTTGAGTCTCCAGGGTTAAATCTCTCCTAAAACCTGTCTCTGTGAGCGGCCAGCCACCCAGGGCACGACAGGGCCTAATTGCATCGCCACCCAAGGCCATTGACTGGCGCTAAGCACAGTCCTGCTTTAATGTATCAGGTGTAATCCAATCTAATGTAATGACACTAACCCGAGGATTTAGCCAACAGTGGGCGGAATAGCCCTACTTATCCTCGGAGATGAGACTGCTGCTGAGCCGCGGGGGATCGAGTCAATAGCTGTGATAATAACACATCCTTCACCTGTAGAATGGCGTCCCAGGAAAATAACTGTTTAAAGGTCCAATGCAGCCGTTTTTTATCTCAAAATCAAATCATTTCTGGGTAACAATTAAGTACCTTACTGCGATTTTGTTCAATTAAAATTGTCAAAAAGAAACAAAAACAGCCTGTGAGGAAATAGCAAATCATCAAGCAAGAATTTGCTAGGACTGTCTGTGAGTGGTCTGAGTGGGGAGGGGAAACTAGCTATTTGGAACTCTCTTAGTCTATTAACTAATTTACTGGCTGGTGATATCACCAGGCAGGCCAAAACTCCATCCCACCAAAACAATACGATTTTCAAGCTCTTATAGTAAAAGGGCATTATCATAGTTTTCACAATTTCACAGTATTATCCAACCGGTTGCATGCCGTGGAAATATATATAAAACACATGAAAATCACGTTTTTGACTGCACTGGGCCTTTAACAGCCATTCGCTTCTCCCTCAAACACAGCGTGTCATTCACTCACTGTGCCAGAGCCTTCATAGTGTTAAGAACATCGTTGGGGGGGGGGGGGGGGGGGCAGGGCAGGTATCCTAGTTGTTAAAGCGCTGGACTCGAAACCGTAAAGTTGCAAGGTCGAATCCCCGACCTGACAAGGTAAAAATCTGTAGTTCTGCCCCTAAACAAGGCAGTTAATCCACTGTTCTGAGGCCCATTATTAAAAAAAAGAATTTGTTCTTAACTGACTTGCCTAGTTAAATAAAGTTTTAAAAAATCTCACTATGTATCTTCAACAGCCGATCTGTTTTCCAGAGTCTTCGTTAGTAACGTTGCTCTTAAAAATATTCCCAAATCTACGAGTGATCCAGACCACTCATAGAGCAGCATTAGATGTTTTTTGCCCTTCCGCATCACTTTATCTACAGAGGATCTCCGCTAAACATAGAATCAAGTCTGTCTGACTGTGACCGCCGATAAATTCAGAACAAAGTTGACTATAAATACAAAGTTGCCAAAGTACTTGCAATTTTTGCAAACAAATGAAAGATAAAACGATGCTTCAAGTGAAATCAGAGATCACGGCATTAAAATATAAATAGGCAACATGGGCCTATATATTTAAATAATATTTAAATCATACTCCGTTTTTTTGCGACTAGGCTACTGTCTGTAATTTTTGTTTCATGATGTGTGACAAGATGCATTATTATTGGGTAAGCATTAATACGCCGCTTCAATATTTTCAGACATAGATGGTAATATCTCTCTAGTCTAGGAGCCGATCCGTCGTCGGTATTGTGGAATAATTATAATGTTTAAGTAAGATTTGAGTAGAGAAGGCTGATCCGAGAGCAGCGTTGCTTTTCTTTAGATCCTATCAGTTTCGACACATGGTTGAACGACGCAATTAGCGAAAGTTCTCTCTACTTGCTTAAAAAGTTGCATCGTAAACAACGATACAACTGGTAGGCTACGATCATCGTAATGGTTAATTTACATCCCAACAGGGAAACGAGGCCCAGAGCAATTACATTTAACTTCTCTCTCTCTCTCTCTCTCTCTCTCTCTCTCACACCCTCTCTCTCACTCTCTCGTTTCCATTATAGGGAGGATGCCCCGTGGACAAAACGCACAGAAACCAATGCCGAGCGTGCCGTTTGAAAAAGTGTCTTGACGTGAACATGAATAAAGACGGTAATAGGCTTAATTTAATTATTATTTTGGCTACACGCCGGCAGTGACATTTCGGTTTGAGGCGATCAAATCGGATGGAAAAGTGTATTTAACGTAATCAGCTGAGAGCGGGGTAAACAGAGGACGTATTCATAACATTCTCATAAGAGGCAAAGCCTTTTACCTCACCGAGCTTTGAACAAAATAAGAACTTTGATAAATAAGGCATTCACAGACGAGTAGGTCTAGTTGACTAAAGAGTATTGTCCCTGCTCTCCAATTTAACAGCCGTTCAGCACGAGAGGGGTCCCAGGACTTCCACCATACGCAAGCAGGTCGCCCTATATTTCCGGGGGCACAAAGAGGTGAACGGTTCATCGACCCACTTCCCGGGCTCGAGCCTACCGGGGCCGCCGTTTTTCACTACGGTCACGCAATTGGAGCCACATAACTTGGAAATGAGCACCGTAGCCAGCACGCCGGAGAGGCAGTCCATCGTTGGACTTGCCCAGCCCACCCCGAAGGTAAGCCCCTGTCCTCGGCTCACCCTTCACTCACGGAGCTGCGCTATGTGCCCAATGAGTCAATGAGTACAAACAAGCACTTTGGAAAAACACAACGTGCTTCTTTCTCAACTTTTAAGAGGTTTAGAAGTTGACATTCCGGTCCCGATTCAGCAGCTTCGAGTCACACAATATGTAATTCATATTTTCACCTCCATCCAACGCAGGCAACATGAGTTTATAATTAGACCCACAGTTTAATCTAGTGTTGGTGCTTTGTTTTATGAGATACACACATATTAGTCACAAATGTGGCACCGATGCATTTGATCACGATATTTATTAGTCCTATAGCACATTATTTTATTCAAATGGAACCCCGAGGCCCTATTTGTTTATATTGACCTCTTGCATTGCAGTACCCTCACGAGGTCAGCGGCACGCCCATGTACCTCTACGAGGTCGCTACGGAGTCCGTGTGTGAGTCAGCTGCGCGCCTGCTCTTCATGAGCATCAAGTGGGCCAAGAGCGTTCCCGCCTTCTCCACGCTCCCCTTACCTGACCAGGTAAGCCACTATATTCAGTATGGATATTATAGGATAGATATTAGCCAATAAATTACATTATTAGGCTATCCCTTTCCAAAAATAAAAGTTGCAATTGCATAGGCCTAAGTACAGTAATCAAATAATATAACTAATGTGTTCAAACCTTAATTCTCTATCAATATTTTCTTGGAAGTATATTAGGCGTGCTCATTGTGCGGCGCTGACTGAGGTTTGTAATCTGTTTTACAGTTGATCCTGTTGGAGGACGCCTGGAGGGAACTGTTTGTTCTGGGCATAGCGCAGTGGGCCATTCCGGTGGACTCCAACACCCTGCTCGCTGTTTCCGGTATGTAACCCATATGACCAATCAACAGGTTAACTCTACTTAACCGATTACATTTAGGCTACTTACTATCATGTAACGTTTAGATTATTTTCGTTTCGATTCCATGGGATTTAAATGTGGCGTTGGAAGGAAAGCGAAAATAGAGACAGATTCTCCATTCCATTTATTTAAAGGTATGAACACAGACAACACAGAGTCCCAGCGGTTGAATAACATAATCTCAGAAATACAAGCCCTGCAGGAGGTCGTTACTCGCTTCAGACAGCTGCGTCTGGACGCAACCGAGTTCGCCTGTTTGAAGTGCATCGTCACGTTCAAAGCTGGTGAGTTGAAGAGGGCGTCATAAAAAATTATATTAAAATAAATTATCCTCACTAAAATCACAAGAAGGCAGGGTTGGGGTTAATTTAATTTCAATTGCAGTCAATTCAGCAATTAATTGAAATTCCAATTCCCAATTGCAACTATATTCCATGCTTTTTAATAAGAAAAATGTGGAATTGGAATTTGGTTTACTTTCTGAATTGAAATGGAATTGTCCCTGCAAGGTCACCAATAGTTTAGAAAAAAAAAATAATAGCCAAGGATGTTAATGCCAAAAACAAAATAGATGTGTTTTTTAAACATTTCAATGCAGATGTCTGAAGTACTTTGACCATGCATTTGTCAGATACATGTGAATATAATGGCAGTCAGTAACCATATTGTCTGTGCCTTTTCCCTTCAAGCTGTGCCAACGCATGGCGGGTCAGAGTTGAGGAGTTTTCGCAACGCCAGTGCCATCGCTGCACTACAGGATGAGGCACAGCTCACCCTAAACAGTTACATACACACCAGGTGAGACATTTGATAAAAACTAACAGTTTAGAAATGATTTATTTCTTAACAGGTATGCAGACACTTGTATATTTAAGCTATTTGTTCACTATACCAAAATACTTGGCACACAAGTGGCCAGCCAATATGGGCATATTTCTGTACAGTAGGCTATTATGCACAGCAAGATAGGCTACCCTGCAAACAAAAATGAGTTGTTAGAACATCCCCAGAACGTTACGAAATGGTCGCCTAATGCCATGGTCCCGTGGAGGTTTTGTCTAGTGCATTAAGAGAGGTGCATTAACCGAAATGTTTCTTTTTTTAAGTAGGCAAGTCAGTTAAGAATACATTCTTATTTTCGATTACGGCCAAGGAACTTCCTTATTCAGTGGCAGAACGACAAATTTTTACCTTGTCAGCCCGGCGATTCGAACTTGCAACCTTTCGGTTCCTAGTCAAACGCTCTAATCACTAGGCTACCTACCATCCCAATGTCAGTCATTTTTGTTAAATGCTAGTTATTTTTTGTTTTTTAAACAACTAATTGACAGACATCGGTTCAATTATTTGAATACCATTTCGTCCATTTCTGTGAGCTCAATGCGCACATTGCTCTACAGTTTCTCAGGAGATAAATCAGATCAAATGCCCGAACTATGTGATGTAGTAGGGAGTTGTAGTTTCCAACACGCCAATGCTCTACATAGTTTAGCACAGAAAACGTTATAATTAACTACAATGACCATAATCCATTGAGCGGTTTAACTTGTCCCTTCTGTGTTTCTTTTACGCCTGCTACAAGTAAGACACAGAATGTGCGTAAGAGGGGATACATAGAGAACAGTTTCTTTACTAGTTATCTCCACCTGAAAATACATGATCTAAGTGATTGATAGTTGGTATTCAGTAGTCATAAAAGTATGCTTTATTTAATTCGAAGAACTACTAAAATAGTGACAGCATAGACAGTAGCTCTATAGAGACGAGATGAGTTGGATTGAAAGAATAAAGTCATCAAATATAACAAATGTAATATACACAACAACTTAGATATTTTATTTGAGTAAAGTAATGTGAATAACTGATGATAAGCAGTAATGGACAGTCACTACCGTCATGGGACTTTTATTCATTGTTTTATTCTGTGTTGATACAGCATTCAACCCACATAATGCATAGTGCATTTAATGTTGAAAAAATAATCGAAACCAAAATCGTTACTTTTTTAAACCCGAACCGACCTCAAAAAGCACTAATCGCTCAGTGCTAATTGTGACAAGCTACATCACTACATCACACCTGCCCAGACCCACTAGCCCCACCCCTATCCCCATGCCCTTATCACTTTCTGCCACATGGCCTCAAACTGCATTATTTTGTTTCTCTCCATCGCCCATGCTCTTAAAATCTTTAGATAATAAAGCATTTGAACTTTCCATTACCTGAACAACGAAGGATTGATTTACTTTTTAAAAGATACTTGATGAGAAGAGTATTGTCCAACCCATTGGGTATCTCACTGCACCTTCATATGTCAGGTCTGGAAATATACAGACAGACAAATGAAAATAACATTTGCACTGCAATTCTTCTGACATCTATCTTTCCAACTCCGCTCATAACGTTTGAAATTTGTAACATTCCCAGAAGGCATAAATTCAGCTTTGTATCAGTATAATATTTATTTGATCAACTCTCAATCTTGAGCAAATGGCACCACTTTACAACTGAGTATGTAGGCTAATAAGGTTTAGGGATGATGCACCTGCGGAGCGTATAGCGCCCCCATTCACAATGAACACATCAAGTAGCCTAGGCCTATAGCCGGAACGTTTTTGTAGGACATTACATTTACTGATAGATTAATCAACAATCAACGCTAACTTGCAACACAATCACATTTACAGTTAGCAATCTAGCTAATATGTTTTGAGTTCCCACTTCCTCAGGTAGTGTAGCATAGGCCTATAGCTTAGGCCAATATGCACAAAAGAGATATCTGTTGAGCAAAAATATAATATTTAGAGTTAGCTAGTTAATGTGTTTTCAGTTCCCACTTCCTCAGGTGGTGCATTTTGTAGCATATAGGCTAGCCTAGGTCAATATGAACAAAAAATATGTTAATCACTTTAGAGCCCTAAAGAAATCGGATCATTCTGAATCCCAATTTGACAGGTGGCATTCTTTGGAAATGTTAGATGAACTAGCCAACTTATTTATTGAATAATACAATCTCAGGTGAATAAAATTTAGTCTAGACATCTGGCACTAATGGAAAGTAATTGTGATATAACTTTTTGTCCATATCGCCCAGCTCTATGAGAGCATCCTAAAAACATACTTGATTACATCTCGATCCCCACAACTAAGGGGGTAGGAACTAGAAAGACCCTTATTGGGGACCATGACACAATGTCTTGCCTAAGCAAACTAACACCTGTATGAAACATCCCTGTGTGGTCATTGAATGTCATGAGGACCTCCTGTCAGAGCCAAACGGGGACGTTCTCTAATGATCATTAAAATAATTTATTGTAACCTTCTGTTGGTAGCAGACCAGGATCTGTACTGGATGTCCCCTTGAGTTTACTGAATGTCCTGGATATAATGTCCCATTGGAGCAACCTGGGGACCTTTTTGTAATGTACCTTAACGATCATGCTGCGACCTTATTGTAACGTTTTGTCTGTAATAATCCAGGACCTGTCTGAAACATTCCCTTGTAGTTATTGAATGTCCAGAGGATGATGTTCTGTCAAAACCAAATAGGAACCTATTTCTAACGCTTCCTGGTCATCAAAATACTTCATTATAACGTTATAGCGCGACCAAACCAGGACCTGTACTGAACGTCATCTTATGGTCCCGAGGTTAACGTAATGTTTTGATGTTCCTATAATGTTCAAAGAACATCAGTGCGAAAACATCTTGCCGAAACCCTAAAAGGGACCTAATGGGAACGTTGCCTAATGTCCTTAAGCTGTTCCGTTTGCTGGGTACTTGGTCAATTCATATAAACAGTTATATACAAGCAAAATGTTCAGGGAGTCACTGTGCAATTAGAAAACAGTCACAAATGGAATTTAAAGACAAGGAAATAATTGCATCTTTCTTGTTTTTGTTATTGTAGATATCCAACTCAGCCCTGCCGCTTTGGGAAGCTGCTTCTGCTTCTTCCAGCTCTGCGGTCAGTCAGCCCGTCCACCATAGAGGAAGTATTTTTCAAGAAGACCATCGGGAATGTGCCCATCACAAGGCTCCTGTCTGATATGTACAAATCAAGCGATATATGAGTTTATTTCCCCTGCTTCTGAGTGTCTGCAAATGCTCAGACACAAATGTTCTAATGGGCGCATGGCAAGTTGAACTTTAAGAACGGAGTAATTTGTAAATTACATGCATATTGAAGACAGTAAAAAAAAGCTTGATTTTACCAAGTAGAACAATCATCTTTGGGTTAGGCTTACGTTTTGAGGATGTAATTTCCCTAATAGAATTGCTTAGCCAATTTAAGTAGGTTACAATTTCACAAAATACTGCAATCTCTGGTTTTTACAAAATAAGGATAATCTTCAATTGTAAAGACTTTAACAGTGGAATGAGCTGTCCATAATTGATGAACCTATAAAAATGTGGAGATGTTTTTGAGTGTCTCTAAGACCAATGAGCTTCACAACAAATGCCCTTTCAATCTTTTATTGCATCGTTCAATCTGAGTGAATGGAAGAAACCAAAAAAGATTACTCGCAACTCGAGCCACGGTCAAATGTGATATGGGTTGCACTTGACCCAGTGCTGAAACCAAAGGCCGTGGAGCGTCACAACTGCCGAAGAGGAGGCACCACCTCCTCAAGATGGGACAACACCGACTGTTCTCTACAAGCTCGTGTGATGATCCCATACACTCAGAGGATTGAGAGGAAAGAGCCGATCAGGGCCCATTTTCATAAAAAAAAAATCTATCTGGATTTCGCCTATCGGATAGGATTAAATGTATAGAAATATAATTAATAGAACGGGAGTCCCCATTCAAGTATATGATTAGTCTGTTCTATTAATTATATTTCTATGCATTTATTACTCCCTGATAGGGGAAAACTATATACAGTACCAGTCAAAAGTTTGTACACACCTACTCATTCAAGGTTTTTTCTTTATTTTTTACTAGTTTCTACATTGTAGAATAATAGTGAAGACATCAAAACTATGGAATCATGTAGTAACCAAAAAAGTGTTAAAATCAAAATATATTTTATATTTGAGATGATTCAAAGTAGCTACCCTTTGCCTTGACAGCTTTGCACACTCTTGGCATTCGCTCAACCAGCTTAATGAGGTAGTCCCCTGGAATGCATTTCAATTAACAGGTGTGCCTTATTAAAAGTTAATTTGTGGAATTGGTCTCCTTAATGAGTTTGAGCCAATCAGTTGTGTTGTGACAAGGTAGGGATGGTATATAGAAGATAGCCCTATTTGGTAAAAGACCAAGTCCATATTATGGCAAGAACAGCTCAAATAAGCAAAGAGAAACGACAGTCCATCATTACTTTAAGACATGGCCAGTCAATTTGGAAAATGTCAAGAAATTTGAAAGTCACAAAAAAACATCAAGCGCCATGATGAAACTGGCTCTCATGAGGACTGCAACAGGAAAGGAAGACTCAGAGTTACCTCTGGTGCAGAGGATAAGTTCAATCGAGTTACCAGCCTCATAAATTGCAGCCCAAATAAATGCTTCAGAGTTCAAGTAACAGACACATCAAAACATCAACTGTTCAGAGACCGTGAATCAGGCCTTCGTGGTCGAATTGCTGCAAAGAAACCACTACTAATGGACACCAATAATAAGAAGATACTTGCTTGAGCCAAGAAACACAAGCAATGGACCATAGACTGGTGGAAATCTGTCCAAATTTGAGATTTTTGGTTCCAACCATGTTCTCCGCATGTGTGGTTCCCACCGTGAAGCATGGAGGAGGTGGTGTGATGGTGCTTTGCTGGTGATACTGTCAGTGATTTATTTAGATTGCAAGGCACACTTAACCAGCATGGCTACCACAGCATTCTGCAACAATACACCACCCGAACTGGTTTGCACTTAGTGGGACTATAATTAGTTTTTCATCAGGACAATGACCCAACACACCTCCAGGCTGTATAAGGGCTATTTTACCAAAAAGGAGAGTGATGGAATGCTGCATCAGATGACCTGGCCTCCACAAATACTCAACCCAATTGAGATGGTTTGGGATGAGTTGGACCGCAGAGTGAAGGAAAAGCAGCCAACAAGCGCTCAGCATATGTGGGAACTCCGCCAAGACCGTTGGAAAAGCATTCCTCATGAAGCTGGTTGAGAGAATGCCAAGAGTGTGCAAAGCTGTCACCAAGGTAAAGGGTGGCTACTTTGAAGGATATAAAATATATTTTGATTAAAAAAAATTGGTTACGACATGATTCCATGTCTTCACTATTATTCTACAATGTAGAAAATAGTGAATATAAAGAAAAACCCTTGGATAAGGTATTGAAACTTGACTGGTACTGTGTGTATATAACTGGCCCTGAGGACTTGACAAAAGCTGTTTTAAGCTCTCAAATTTAGAAATAAAACAAGTAATTGTAATGAGCAGGGTTCTATGTTCAAGGCTGAGTGAAATGTCACCTGTTTGTGTTGGTGTGTCAGTGTGTGGGGAAGAATTAAAAATGATTACTTTGTGAAGTTAGACACTAACACTGGAAAAAAATATTCAGCACTTGGATTTTTGAATTTTGCTGTTGGCTGTAAATATTTTTTCTCTGTTGTACAAAGTGGGAGTAATAATTTTGTGAGAGTTGTCCTGAAATATATTAGAAGAATAAATGATATTGAATTATAGGTGTCCCAAATATTCATTGAGTTATCCCTATGCCACACTGATTGCTAAATGCATTTTCCTTTCACTAAATATGCTATCCAGCTTCTTCAGGTATAAGGGAGTTTTGGAATCCAAACCACGTGAATGTGAACCAGAAAGAAGGGTACAATTCCCTGAAACCCCAATGAGAACAAATGCCATGAGTTTTAAAGTTAGACTACAGTAGAGTGCATATTGAGTCATGGCAAATACAATGCCCCAGATGAGACCTTGGGAGAAGCTGTAATAATAAGACATTGGCTCAGGGGTTTCAAGTGCTGTCCAATGAATCAAGGGCTTTATCGTTATATTGGCTTTCATAATGATTTTTTTTAAAGTACCATTGACAACATCATTAGTAGCGATCAATGTCGTTCAATCCAATTAAAGTGGAGAAAAACAGGGTTCATAGGGAGTTCGGTGTACAGCAGGTTGCCATGGCAGGGCAACTGTATATCAGAAGCAGCATGGACCAAAATGTGTGTGAATTCACTGAAATCTTTCTTCAGGAAAACCACCACCTCATGCGTATGAGTGCGTTTCACCGGTTTTATTGAAAAACTTTCAAAATAAACAAAATGGCACAGCAGTATACAAACGTCATAAACGCACGGTCAGTCGGTAGAAAAACTGTGGGGTTCCCCTCTGTGGTGCATTTCTCATTAGAAAATCATTTACAGGCTAACTAACAGGGGAAGTGCTGGCTGGTAGTACACTGACGGTGCGTACAAGACAACTCGGAAAGCTCCGATTTAAGTGCATTCATGACAACTGGGAATGCAAGCGCCAAATGGGATTTTTTTATTTTATAGATTTTTTTTTTTTTTTTTTTAATAGTCATCCAACACAGAAATACCGGTCGGAATCTCTGGCACTATCCTAGAGCTCCGACCAGAATATCACTGACGTCATTATATTTCCCCCAGTCTGAGCTCCTTTTTTCAGGGATTGTTTTTTTCAGGGACTGTTTCAGAGTCAGGGGACCATCCACAAAGTGTGTGAAGTCGAAGTTACGGCGGTGAGGACAATCATTCCAATTGGACATTGAGTGGAAACAGTGCTTAATGTATGGGGTTTAAACATGAGGTTTGCATACATGGAAAGGTATTTTTTATATTTCTTTAAAATTAAAATATCCAAGACATACCTAACTGATAAATACAGATAAATGTAAAATACCAAAGTTAGTGGTATTTTGAGACAAAAAAAAATATATAAATTATTTTCAACCACAATTACATCGGGACCATTTCTTAGTTTCATCCAATCGAGAGTTGAAAACGAGCATTACATGAGATCACTAATCAAACGGAAATAAAAAGACAGAAAGAAAGTGATTACAAATGAAAGAGTGAAGATCATAGAAGTGTTTTTGGTCAGAGCAGAGTAGGACCGTTAGCAGTAGAGAGAGCTTTGGGTTGTGGGCCGGGCCGAGTGGTGGTCCTGCTCTTAGGCTTGTCGTATTTTGGAGGGGGTATAGGTCTTGTCCACAGACTCGTCCTGTAGAAACATGTGCAGGCAGCGCTCGTTCTGAGCCAAAGGGTGACCAGCCACTCTGAAAACACAAGAGAGGGAGAGACAGAGGTTATGAATACCTGTTGTTAGTCTGTCTGACATGGTTACAAAGTACATGCTAACAAAGAACACATTCTGTTCATACATTTTATTTCTGGAAAAATTGTCAATACAATCTTTGACCATAATGACTTCCTTACTTATTCCTCTTCGTTCTCATAAGGAACATAAATAAGTTTTCCATGAGAGCGCACCGCGAGAGACATTGACCATAATTGGACAGTCAAGTACTACTCCAGTCTCCTTTTCACCTGATTTATAAAACTGAAAAGTTTTCAGGAGGGTAACAAAATGTGCCCACATTTTCAGCAGGTTTGTTTTCAATTTCTTTCAATGTCCAAACGGTCAGGTCAGGTGCATTTTGGAAGACCACTGACCTATGTCTGATGGTCATTGAAAGGGAATAGGGAGCACCTTTACTAACTGTTATTTTAAATTGGCAATTGATTAAGTCTCCATGTTACATCTGGAGCCAGAGAATTTGATTAAGAGCAAGAATTACCATTGAGGTCAGGTAGAGGATAAGGGATAGAAGCAAAGTAAAAAGGGAGAGAAAAGAAAATAAGGGGGAAAGAAAGAAAAAATTGAAAGATAGACCCATTTTCCATGACTGACGTACTCATCATCCTACGTACTCTCAGCTAGTCTAAAATGAGAAATATTTCTGAAGGCCAAGCATGACCAAGGGTTCACGTACTGGTCAAACAGAAAAATGTCAGAGGATTTGAGGAGGCTTCCATTTGCCATTAAATGAGCCCCACCCCTCCCAACACTCCCGACTAAAAAAAAAAGGGTTCAATTAAACTGTATCTCACCTGGCCTCTAAATCGCACCCGACCCTGTCCCCACTCCTCCATCCCAAGTCTGATGACAAATCTCATCTTTCGTTTTTGAACAACATGGCCGACTAACTTCCCTCCAAACTTCACTGTGCTGCTCTCTCCTCCTCTGCTGGGTTGTTTACAAATGATAATGGTGTTTACCTCCAGGAAAAGGGTTTTCCTCTCACAATGCACTCAATCACAGATTATAAAACAGCAGAGCGAACCAGCTCCATTCCACTGTGCAGCTATTAAGTCTAAACAATGCTATGATCAACAGTAGCATTTCATTGAAAGAAAAATACAAATAAAAAAATCTTAATTACCAACATATTCTCAGCTCCCTTGAAAAACCAATGTATGGTTTTACATACTTAATATTCTAACAGGTAGCATTCGCCACATTTGCACATGAAACAAAGATAATAGCCAAGTCTGCAATCAAAGCAAATAATTACAGTCCCACTCTAACTTTTATTGTTCTCTACATGGGGGTGAGAACACCTTGGGGTAAAAAATAAGCAGGGGTGCACACACCATGCCTCAGGAAACCACTTGCTGTAATTTGAGACACAATTATCATAAATTACACATCTAAAATAAAACAAATGTAGGAAGGTAGGAAGTACTAAGGGACACACTTCTTGTTCGTTTACCAGGTAATTATGAAGGAGAATTACCTGTCTGTGTGTGTTCAGTCTGTTAACAACACCGAGAGGGAATCTAATTGATCAACTGATTTATGTTAAGTGTTTCATAGACTCCTAAGGTTAAGATTGAGCTGAAAGTGTCTACATTGATATGTTTAACAAACACACATGCCTACATGCACGCTCTCACACGCCTGACATCAATCAAAAAGTAGTAATATCACAAAACAACACCCTGATTCAAGGAAGCAGAGGATCTAGGGATGACTGTGTAAACTCACTTGTTGAGGAACTGCTCCAGCCCAGCTCTCCGCTCCTCGATGAAGGAATCGTCAAATATCCCATCGTCCCCTCGGAACGGAAGCTGTCTGAACAGAGCCTTCCCGGGGAGAGGGGGGACCACCACCTGAGAGCAACACACACACACACATACATTAGTGGCATAAACCAAGTGAAAAACGTTTAGCGGTTTTACTGTTCTGTTTCTCTGTTTGGATTTCCCTTTTCCTGTTTAAAGTGTACCGAGACTGTTTTACACCCCCCATAGATGGCTCACCTTGCTATCTCTCTCCAGCTCCCCCCTGAGCCACTCAAAGTCGCTGTACCTTCTCCGCACACGAGACTCCTTCAGCTTGAAGATGGGCAGGTTGGTCTAAAGGAAAAAACGGGGATAAAAAATAAAATACATAAGCCCCGTGCAAACCAACTGCGTTAAACTGTATGCGTTCCGGCAGAAGTCCTTTCATTTTAAATGGGAGGCAATCCGCACTATTGCGACTCAACTGCCGGACAAGGCTGCAGTACGTGCTGTGTTTCTCATGCATTGGATTTTTCAAACTTGTTTGTTGCTTTGCCATGGTCTCAGAAACAGAAGATACACTGAAGATTTGGGTGATTCTGATTGGGGGCGGCAGGTAGCCTAGCAGTTAAGAACATTGGACCAGCAACCAAAATGTTGTTGGTTCGAATTCCTGAGATGATTAGGTGAAGAAGAAGAAAATATTAATCTGTCAATGTGCCCTTGAGCAAGTCACTTAACCCCTAATTGCTCCTGTAAGTCACTCTGGATAAGAGTGTCTGCTAAATGACTCAAAATGTGATTGCATAAGAATTACTGTACCACAAAGTCTGTTTGCACGCAGGGTTAAGGGGAACCAGAGCACTGTAGGGTAAACAGACTAAGGTCAGAGATTTAAAGAGTTTAAATAACACAAGGGACCACTCCAGGGGAGTATTCATTACACCGATTCTGTTGCAAAACAATATACAACAGAAACTGTTTATTGCAAATGTAAAACATGAGTTTATATTGGACAAATTCAGGTAGGTCCGTCCCTGTTCCGTTTGGTTCTTAAACGGTTTCTGTAACGAATACACCCCAGGAGAGTTTGAACTAAAGCATTGTAGATCGCGTGAAGTATGAGTCCGTGCTAAATGATGCAGGGTTCTCCCCAGGATTTTTAATATGGTAGTGCTGGCGAGGCATGGAGATTTTGCATTTATTTAACACCCGTAACTGTCATTTCCTGCAATCTTAAGATTTTTTGTTGCCTTACTGTGCCTTCAGAAAGTATTCATACCCCTTAGACTGAATTAAATATAGATATAATTTTTTTTTTATAAACTCTACACACCATAATTAAAAAGTGAAAACATTTGTATACATTTTTGCAAAATCGATAGAAAATGAAGCACAGAAATCTAATTTACATAAGTCTTCACACCTCTGAGTCAATACATGTTAGAATCACCTTTGGCAATGATTACAGCTGTGAGTCTTTCTGGGTAAGCCTAAGAGCTATGCACACGTGTATAGTACAATATTTACACATTCTTTTTTTTAAACTCTTCAAGCTCTGTGAAGTTGTTTGTTGATCATTGCTAGACAGTCATTTTTATGTCTTGACAGATTTTCAAGCAGATTTAAGTCAAAACTGGAGCTAGGCCACTCAGGAACATTCAATGTAGTCTTGGTAAACAACTACAGCATCCGTCCGTCCACCCACACAGGAGCAAAAAAGTATTTAGTCAGCCACCAATTGTGCAAGTTCTCCCACTTAAAAAGATGAGACCTGTAATTTTCATCATAGGTACACTTCAACTATGACAGACAAAATGAGAAAAAAAATCAAGAAAATCACATTGTAGGATTTTTAATGAATTTATTTGCAAATTATGGTGGAAAATAAGTATTTGGTCAATAACAAAAGTTTCTCAATACTTTGTTATATACACTTTGTTGGCAATGACAGAGGTCAAACGTTTTCTGCAAGTCTTCACATACTGTTGCTGGTATTTTGGCCCATTCCTCCATGCAGATCTCCTCTAGAGCAGTGATGTTTTGGGGCTGTTGCTGGGCAACACGGACTTTCAACTCCCTCCAAAGATTTTCTATGGGGTTGAGATCTGGAGACTGGCTAGGCCACTCCTTCATTGCCATGGCAGTGTGTTTGGAATCATTGTCATGCTGAAAGACCCAGCCATGTTTCATCTTCAATGCCCTTGCTGATGGAAGGTTTTCACTCAAAATCTCACGATACATGGCCCCATTCATTCTTTCCTTTACACGGATCAGTCGTCCTGGTCCCTTTGCAGAAAAACAGCCCCAAAGCATGATGTTTCCACCCCCATGCTTCACAGTAGGTATGGTGTTCTTTGGATGCAACTCAGCATTCTTTGTCCTCCAAACACGACAAGTTGAGTTTTTACCAAAAAGTTCTATTTTGGTTTCATCTGACCATATGACATTCTCCCAATCTTCTTCTGGATCATCCAAATGCTCTCTAGCAAACTTCAGACGGGCCTGGACATGTACTGGCTGAAGCAGGGGGACACGTCTGGCACTGCAGGATTTGAGTCCCTGGCGGCGTAGTGTGTTACTGATTGTAGGCTTTGTTACTTTGGTCCCAGCTCTCTGCAGGTCATTCACTAGGTCCCCCCGTGTGGTTTTGGGATTTTTTTCTCACCGTTCTTGTGATCATTTTGACCCCACGGGGTGAGATCTTGCGTGGAGCCCCAGATCGAAGGAGATTATCAGTGGTCTTGTATGTCTTCCATTTCCTAATAATTGCTCCCACAGTTGATTTCTTCAAACCAAGCTGCTTACCTATTGCAGATTGTCTTCCCAGCCTGGTGCAGGTCTACAATTTTGTTCCTGGTGTCCTTTGACAGCTCTTTGGTCTTGGCCATAGTGGAGTTTGGAGTGTGACTGTTTGAGGTTGTGGACAGGTGTCTTTTATACTGATAACAAGTTCAAACAGGTGCCATTAATACAGGTAATGAGTGGAGGACAGAGGAGCCTCTTAAAGAAGAAGTTACAGGTCTGTGAGAGCCAGAAATCTTGCTTGTTTGTAGGTGACCAAATACTTATTTTACACCATCATTTGCAAATATAGTAATTAAAAATCCTACAATGTGATTTTCTGGATTTTTTTCCTTCTCATTTTGTCTGTCATAGTTGAAGTGTACCTATGATGAAAATTACAGGCCTCTCATCTTTTTAAGTGAGAGAACTTGCACAATTGGTGGCTGACTAAATACTTTTTTTGCCCCACTGTATATATACATACACACACACACACACACACACACACACACACACACAGACACACACACACACTGCTCAAAAAAATAAAGGGAACACTTAAACAACACAATGTAACTCCAAGTCAATCACACTTCTGTGAAATCAAACTGTCCACTTAGGAAGCAACACTGATTGACAATAAATTTCACATGCTGTTGTGCAAATGGAATAGACAACAGGTGAAAATTATAGGCATTTAGCAAGACACCCCCAATAAAGGAGTGGTTCTGCAGGTGGTGACCACAGACCACTTCTCAGTTCCTATGCTTCCTGGCTGATGTTTTGGTCACTTTTGAATGCTGGCGGTGCTTTCACTCTAGTGGTAGCATGAGACTGAGTCTACAACCCACACAAGTGGCTCAGGTAGTGCAGGTCATCCAGGATGGAACATCAATGCGAGCTGTGGCAAGAAGGTTTGCTGTGTCTGTCAGCGTAGTGTCCAGAGCATGGAGGCGCTACCAGGAGACAGGCCAGTACATCAGGAGACGTGGAGGCCGTAGGAGGGCAACAACCCAGCAGCAGGACCGCTACCTCCGCCTTTGTGCAAGGAGGAGCAGGAGGAGCACTGCCAGAGCCCAGCAAAATGACCTCCAGCAGGCCACAAATGTGCATGTGTCTGCTCAAACGGTCAGAAACAGACTACATGAGGGTGGTATGAGGGCCAGACGTCCACAGGTGGGGGTAGTGCCTACAGCCCAACACCGTGCAGGACGTTTGGCATTTGCCAGAGAACACCAAGATTAGCAAATTTGCCACTGGCGCCCTGTGCTCTTCACAGATGAAAGCAGGTTCACACTGAGCACGTGACAGACGTGACAGTCTGGAGACGCCGTGGAGAACGTTCTGCTGCCTGCAATATCCTCCAGCATGACCGGTTTGGCGGTGGGTCAGTCATGGTGTGGGGTGGCATTTATTTGGGGGGCCGCACAGCCCTCCATGTGCTCGCCAGAGGTAGCCTGACTGCCATTAGGTACCGAGATGAGATCCTCAGACCCCTTGTGAGACCATATGCTGGTGCGGTTGGCCCTGGGTTCCTCCTAATGCAAGACAATGCTAGACCTCATGTGGCTGGATTGTGTCAGCAGTTCCTGCAAGAGGAAGGCATTGATGCTATGGACTGGCCTACCCCTTCCCCAGACCTGAATCCAATTGAGCACATCTGGGACATCATGTCTCGCCCCATCCACCAACTGTCAAGGCAAAGGGTGACTACTTTGAAGAATCTCAAATATAAAATATATATATATATTTTTTTGGTTACTACATGATTCCATGTGTTATTTCACTAGTTTTGATGTCTTCACTGTTCTACAGTTGCACCACAGACTATCCAAAAGTTGCCGGATGCTTTCGTCCAGGTCTGGGAGGAGATCCCTCAGGAGGCCATCCGCCACCTCATCGGGAGCATGCCCAGGCGTTGTAGGGAGATCATACAGGCACGTGGAGGCCACACACACTACTGAGCCTCATTTTGACTTGTTTTAAGGACATTACATCAAAGTTGGATCAGCCTGTAGTGTGGTTTTCCACTTTAATTTTGAGTGTGACTCCAAATCCAGACCTCCATGGGTTGATAAATTTGATTCCCATTGATCATTTGTGTGATTTTGTTGTCAGCACATTCAACTATGTAAAGAAAAAAGTATTTAATAAGAATATTTAATTCATTCAGATCTAGGAAGTGTTATTTTAGTGTTCCCTTTATTTTTTTGAGCAGTGTATATATAGCCTTGTTTTAGGTTTTGTACTGCTGAAAGGTGAATGTCTCTCCCATCGTCTGTTGGAAAGCAGACTGAACCAGGGTTTCCTCTAGGATTTTGCCGTGCATAGCTGTATTAAATTGATTTTTATCCTACAAAAACTCCCTAGTCCTTGCCGATGATAAGCATAGCCATAACATGATGCAGCCACCACCATGATTGATAATATGAAGAGTGGTACTCAGTGATGTGTCGGATTTGCCCTAAACATAACGCTGTGGATTCAGGACAAAATTCATTATTTTACACATTTTGTGCAGTTTTACTTTAGTGCCTTATTGATAACATGATGCATGTTTTTTAACATGTTTATTCTGTACAGGCTTCATTTTAACTCTGTCAATTAGGTAAGTATTGTGGCGCAACTACAATGTTGATCCATTCTCAGAGTTTAATTACTTTGATAGGAGAAAAGTCACTATTGGCCTCATGGTGAAATCCCTGAGCGGTTTCCTTCCTCTCCGGCAACTGAGATAGGAAGGACACCTGTATCGTTGTAGGGATGGAGTGTAATTAAAACTTCACCTTGCTCAAAGGAATAGTCAATGTCTGCTATAAAAAAAACAGTCAAAAGTTGACACCTACTCATTCAAGATTTTTATTTGATTTTTACTATTCGCCATACACTGTAGAACAGTGAAGACATCAAAACTAGTGAAATAACACATGGAATCATGTAGTAACCAAAAAAAATATATATATATTTTATATTTGAGATTCTTCAAAGTAGTCACCCTTTGCCTTGACAGTTTGGCACACTTGGCATTCTCTCAACCAGCTTCATGAGGTAGTCACCTGGAATGCATTTCAATTAATAGGTGTGCCTTGTGGAATTGATTTCCTTCTTAAACGGTTTGAGCCAATCAGTTATGTTGTCACAAGGTTGGGGTGGTATACAGAAGATGGTCTTTTACCAAATAGGGCTAAGTCCCTATTATGGCAAGCAAAGAGAAATGACAGCCCATCATTACTTTAAGATATGAAGGTCAGTCAATACAGAAAACTTCAAGAACTTTGAAAGTTCCCTCAAGTGCAGTCGCAAAAACCATCAAGCGCTATGATGAAACTGGCTCTCATGAGGACCACCACAGGAAAGGAAGACCCAGAGTTACCTCTGCTGCACAGGATAAGTTCATTAGAGTTACAAGCCTCAGAAATGGCAGCCCAAAGAAATGCATCAACTGTTTAGAGGAGACTGCATTTATCAGGCCTTCATGGTCGAATTGCTGCAAAGAAACCACTACTAAAGGACGTCAATAATAGGAAGAGACTTGCATGGGCCAAGAAACATGAGCAATGGACATTCGACCATGGAAATCTGTCAATTTGTTACTTTTGGTTCCAACCGCCATGTCTTTGTGGGAGTTGGTGAACAGATGATTTCGGCATGTGTGGTTCCCACCATGAAGCATGGAGGTGGTGGTGTGATGGTGCTTTAAATGGTGACACCGTCTGATTTATTTAGAATTCAAGACACACTTGAAGAATATAAATAAATGCATTTGTTAAACACTTTTTGGTTACATGATTCCATACAGTGTTATTTCAGTTTTGATGTCTTCACTATTTTTCTACAATGTAGACAATAGTAAAAATAAAGAAAAAAACCCTTGAATGACTTGTGTCCAAACTTGTAGGCCTCCTTGCTCGCACACACCTTTTCAGTTCTGCCCACAAATTTTCTATGGGATTGAGGTCAGGGATTTGTGATGGTCACTCCAATACCTTGACTGTTGTCCTTAAGCAATTTTGTCACAATTTTGGAAGTACGCTTGGGGTCATTGTCCATTTGGAAGACCCATTTGCGACCAAGCTTTAACTTCCTGACTGATGTCTTGAGATGTTGCTTCAATATATTCACATATTTTTCCTACCTTATGATGCCATCTATTTTGTGAAGTTCACCAGTCCCTTCTGCAGCAAAGCACCCCACAACATGATGCCACCACCGTGCTTCACGGTTGGGATGATGTTCTTCAGCTTGCAAGGCTCGCCCTTTTTCCTCCAAACATAACAATGGTCATTATGGCCAAACAGATCTATTTTTGTTTCATCAGACCAGAGGACATTTCTCCAAAAAGTACGATATTTGTCCCCATGTGCAGTTGCAAACCGTAGTCTGGCTTTTTTATGGTGGTTTTTGAGCAGTGGCTTCTTCCTTGCTGAGCGGCCATTCAGGTTATGTCGATATAGGACTCGTTTTACTGTGGAGATACACTTTTGTACCCGTTTCCTCCAGCATTTTCACAGGGTCCTTTGCTGTTGTTCTGGGATTGATTTGCACTTTTTGCACCAAAGTTCATGTATCTCTAGGAGACAGAACACGTCTCCATCCTGAGCGGTATGATGGCTGCGTGGTCCCATGGTGCTTATACTTGTGTACTATTAATTGTACAGATGAAAGTGGTACCTTCAGGCGTTTGGTTCATCATTGGGAGCAATTCCCAGACTTGTGGAAGTCTACAATATTTTCTGAGGCCTTGGCTGATTTCTTTTGATTTTCTCATGATGTCAAGCAAAGAAGTACTGAGTTTGAAGGTAGGCCTTGAAATACAGCCACAGATACACCACCAATTGACTCAAATTATGTCAATTAGCCTATCAGAAGCTTCTAAAGCCATGACAATTTTCTGGAATTTTCCAAGCTGTTTAAAGGCACAGTCAACTTACTGTATGTAAACTTCTGACCCACTGAAATTGTGATAGTGAATTATAAGTTAAATAATCTGTCTGTAAACAATTGTTGGAAAAATTACTTGTGTCATGCACAAAGTAGACTTGCCAAAATGATAGTTTAACAAAAAAATTGTGGAGTGGTTGAAAAACAACTTTTAATGACTCCAACCTAAGTGTATGTAAACCTCTGACTTCAACTGTATATACATAGAGTGCATTCAGAGTATTCAGACCCCTTCCCCTTTTCCACATTTTGTTACATTACAGCCTTATTCTAAACCTACACACAATACTGCTCAGTTTGGCTGGGTGGCCAGCTCTAGGAAGTCTTGGTGGTTCCCAACTTCTTCCATTGAAGAATGATGGAGACCAATGTGTTCTTGGGGACCTTCAATGCTGCAGATATTTTGGTACCCTTTCCCAGATCTGTGTCTCGACACAATCCTGTCTCGGGTGTGCAACGGACAATTCCTTCGACCTCATGGCTTGGTTTTTGCTCTGACATGCACTGTCAACTGTGGGACCTCATATAGACAGCTGTGTGCCTTTCCAAATCATGTTCAATCAACTGAATTTACCACAGGTAGACTCCAATCAAGTTGTAGAAACATCTCAAGGATGATCAATGGAAACAGGATGCACCCAAGCTCAATTTCGAGTCTCATAGCAAAGGTGCTGAATACCTATGTAAATAATGTATGTTTTTTTATTATTTAGAAATTCGCAACAATTTATAAAAACCTGTTTTTGCTTTGTCATTATGGAGTAGTGTGTGTAGATTGCTGAGGATTTTTATTTATTTAATCCATTTTAGAACAAGGCTGTAACATAACAAAATGTGGAAAAAGTCAAGGCGTCTGACACAGCACCTTCTTACATTCTTTGGGGAAAACCCGGTGATGATATTGATACTAGACTGGGGTTTACAAAATCTAATTTTCAATAGGTCTCACAACACACGATGGTACCATCAACCCTTCCACCACTACTGTGTAGTAAACCAAGTGCTACACAGCAGCCATTTTGTCCCAGAGACACGCACCACACACTGGCTATGAAGAGTAGATGCAGCGTGAATGACACAGGCTTGCCATTGTGCCGTTTGGGCCTAGCCTTGTGTTAGGTACTCTGTGGCAAATGACTTTGTTAAAAGAGCCATACAAATAGAAAATTCAATTGGAAATTGAAATCCTGTATTGAGGACTGAAGAATAAAAGTTTGCTCTTACAGGGCTCACCAAGGTCTGATGCACTTTGGACGAGCTGAGAGAAAGACAGAGAGAGAGCGCGTAGTGCTAGTTAATGAGCACTGGAGATTACATTTCATGAAATGTTTCGGCATTGACATACACCACTGAAGCGTACAGCAGCATATTAGAACACAATGCCAAAGCTCTTCACCTGTCATGACAGCAGCATCCTGCGGCCATCCCAGCCACAATACACAACCTGGAGAGAAAAAGAACATTTCCCCATAGACAGACAGCAATCGCAGAAGGTCATAATTCATGGAGAGCCACAAGAGCAGAAACCATTGAGCTGTTGGATGGATGAATGCAGGGCGATGTGTGTGAGCAGTGGCAGACTGATCGATGAGCAGGAGAACGAAGGAGTGTGTCAGAGTGTGATAAAGAGATGGATAGGTAGCTGGCACGCTGAGTAAATAGATGAATAAATGGGTGGGATGAGGGGAGGGGGGCTACATGGACTATGGGGGACTAATTAAGAAAGAAGAGCAGAAGTGGTCTTTTCGTTCTCATGGTCTCCCTCGCTCTCACTCCCCCCGTCCCCTCCTCTTCATATTTTCCCTCTCCTATAATAAGTCACTGTTTTGCCCTTGAGACCACTCTTGAGTCTTTTCACTGGGAAAAACACAAACCGTACTCTCCTCTTGTCTTCTGTCCTCTCTTCTCTGCCTGCTCCTCTCTTTTTGCCCTACCTCTTTAAAATTATGGATTTTTCTACTCTACATTAATGAGGTAAAAGAGAGAATTATTTTGGAAGGATTTGAAAATAATAAATTCAAGTTATCAAATAACAATTGCTAAATGTTTTTATTACCACAAAAAACTACAATGAAGTCAATATGGTAATATCAGAACAAGTATTAAAAGTGGCTGAAAAATAAGATTTTGCCTCATGTTGGGGTTCTTCTGACAGTTGATAATGGAGGACAAAGAACAAGGTGAGGGAAAAAGGTATAGAACACTACATGGAGAACTGAAGGAATGTTTCTCTATAGTTACACCTTTCTTTCCCATCCTTCACCTCTCCTTACCCCCCTTTTTCTTTCTGTAGTTGTATGTCCTCTCTCATTTGTCTACCCAGCCATTCTCTCTCCTCTTATTTCCTTCCCTTCTGTCTCCAGGTGAGGTTGTCAGCCACCCCCTCCTTCCTCTCAGGTCACAGAAGGGGATTAGCCTAGCTTTAAGAGCCCCTCAGCTGTAGCCACGGCCTTCCCTCTCAGTGGGCTGTCCCCCAGTGTTCTGGTACCTCACAGCACGGAACGCTTCACGGAACACTGGGAAGTTAATCCCCACGACAACAGATCATGGTTACAGGTAATCTGCCACCGCCGAGACGCTAATCCCATCAGGCCCAGTCCCGACGCTCCCACACAAAACACACACGAGCAGAACTCTGTGTGTGGAGAAACAGGTGATAGAGTTAGAAAACTCTCAAACAAGCTGCACAAGACACACACACTTAACTTTTGGACAGTTCTGGTCCACTCAAACTACACTTTCCAAATGTTCAATCTTGGGCTTGTTGGTCCACACCCCTGCCTGGACCTCAATGCTCAGGACAAAAGAGAGAGAAAATGAAAGTCACCTGCGCTTTCAATCACCACCCCATCGCAACCTATGATTAAGAGATTGGCGTTAACGGTGAGAGGAGAGGAAGAGAGGACAAGTCAGGTGAAAGGTGAGTAGTCAGCTCGCCCACACTTTTCGGTCTCAAACAAACACTTCTAATTTCACACATACAAACACGAAGAACACCACTCCCCATGTAAAGAGGCAGTGCGTGGGAGCTCTACAAGTCAAAGATCAGGTTTCTGTCCTCTTCACACCTGGCTGTAGGTTGGGGCTGGGGGGTGTGGTTCGGGTGGGGGCTGAGGGCGTGGTGTGTGTATGACTCAGGTTACGGAATAAGGTATTGATTGAGACACCCTGGACCACCCTAAACCCATAATGTCTTTAGTTCAATCGAAGCCTAACTTTATTTCTTTAGTTATTCAAAAAGCACACTTTGTTTCTCTCACTATCACAGATCAGTGGTGAGTAATAGGAGGGAGGGGTCATAAGCCTTCTATAGGGCACAAGAAAATCTGTGTAGCAGAAAACAGACAGAATGCAGACATTAAAAAGGAATACAACAATATTAAAAAATGTATTGAACTTAGTAGGAAATCAAGTAAATGTATTGAACTTATTCTAAAATTAATTTTGAGGCGGAAGGTAGCCTAGTGGTTAGAGCGTTGGACTAGTAACCGAAAGGTTGCAAGATCAAATCCCCGAGCTGACAAGGTAAAAATCTGACGTTCTGCCCCTGAACAAGGCAGTTAACTGACTTGCCTAGTTAAATAAATGTTCAATTTAAAAACGGTTTACAATTAATGTGCCCAAGTTGATAACAAAATATGAACAAAATGCATCTGCGATTCGTATTTTCCTGCAACTTTCCGAAACGGCACAGGAACGCCTCCGTCTGTGTGTGGTGCGCTCATATGTCCGGTCTCGTCTTCACTTTGTGTCGCCGTTAGCGATAATGCTAATGATAACCGTCTGCTGGCTGATGGAAAGGCTTTCTCAAAAATCTTGTCAATTAAAAATGTTAACTACAAAGTAGCCTATGCCTACCTGGCAGAAGGATATCATGTTTATTTGCAACAATCCAGTGGCCAATTGTTTTGCAAACTCTGAAATCACATGAGCACTGGCTGGTGTTGCGTGCTCACTTGAATTAAAAAGCAACATATCCCGTTGAAAACTGTTTATGTGGCAACGATGTGAGTCATGAATAACTGATGAGTCAAAATGTATTACAATGTGTATAGTTTTGGTAATAAGTCAGTCTCGTCTACAACGGAGCTTGGAACATCCATAAATGAAGGTTTGGTTTTGACAATGTCCATTTAACCACTAACATGAGGTGAACATTTTTTAAATGTATTTAACCTTTAACTAGGCAAGTCGGTTCAGAACAAATTCCTATTTACAATGACGGCCTACATCGGCCAAACCCAGATGACCCTGGGCCAATTGTGTGCCGCCCTATGGGTCTCCCAATGAGGGCAGGCTGCGATACAGCCTGGATTCGAACCAGGGTGTCTGTAGTGAAGCCTCTGGCACTGAGACGTAGTGCCTTAGACCACAGCGCCACTCAGGAGCCCATCTGCGGTGATTGCTCTCAATCCAATAGCATAGCCAGTGAGACACCTGTCCAGCAGCTCCGACTTTGTTAACATATGACAACACATCGCACATTTTTTTAAACTTGTGAAATATTGCACCAAAGACCTTTGATGTAAAATTATGCAACTAACACATTCTAGGGCAAAATTCATTACATATTTTGAGGAATTGAAATGGGCTTCTGGCATCTAGTGTTGGGGACAAACATAATTCACCAAATGCGGAATCGTTGAGGAAACAAGACCGAAATCACATTTTTAGAAACACACTTGCCAATAAGCATGCTCACTGGCTCTTTAAATGGTAACTACAACCAAAATTCTAAATGTCTTAGATTTTTACCTCAAAACGTGATCTCCTGATGTGGTTTAAACTAGAGGTCGACCGATACTATACTGTTACACTGGCAATACTATAGTGCCTATAAGCACATCCAATAGTCAAAGGTATATGAAATACAAATGGTATAAAGAGAAATAGTCCTATAATAACTAAAACTTCTTACCTGGGAATATTGAAGTCTCGTGTTAAAAGGAACCACCAACTTTCATATGTTCTCATGTTCTGAGTAAGGAACTTAAACGTTAGCTTTTTTACATGGCACATATTACTTTCTTCTCCAACACTTTGTTTTTGCATTATTTAAACCAAATTGAACATGTTTCATTATTTATTTGAGGCTAAATTGATTTTATTGATGTTTTATATTAAGTTAAAATAAGTGTTAATTCAGTATTGTTGTAATTGTCATTATTACAAATAAAACTTTTTTCTTTTTAAATTGTCCGATTAAATTCTTGACGCTACCCATCCCTGTCGCGGGATCATTTTCGTCAGCAACCGCTGAATAGCATAGCGCTACAGTCAAATAATATTACTAAAAAATATTCATATTCATGAAATCACAAGTGCAATATTGCAAAACACAGTTTAGCCTTTTGTTAATCCACCTGTCGTCTCAGATTGAAATGATGCTTTACAGCGAAAGCAATCCAAGCGTGTGTGTACATTTATCGATAGCCTAACATAGCATTATGTACACTTAGCATCAGGAAGCTTGGTCACGAAAATCAGAAAAGCAATCAAATTAACTGTTTACCTTTGATGATCTTTGGGTGTTTTCACTCACGAGACTCCCAGTTACACAACAAATGTTCCTTTTGTTCCATAAAGATGATTTTTATACCCAAAATACCAACGTTTGTTTGTCGCATTATGTTCAGAAATCCACAGGAAAGAGCGGTCACGGACAACGCAGACGGAAATTCCAAATAGTCTCCATAATGTCCACAGAAACATGTCAAACGTTTTTTATAATCATTCCTCAGGTAGATTTTAAAATATATATTCGATAATATATCAACCGAGTGTGTAGGTTTTTCAATAACAGCGGGAGGAACAATTGCCGCTTTACTCTGTAGCGCAAAAACTCACTCCGAGAACCCCCACCTATCCACTTACGCTATGTGATCTTTCACGCTCATTTTTCAAAATAAAAGCCTAAAACTATGTCTAAAGACTGTTGACACCTTAGGGAAGCCATAGAAAAAGGAATCTGGTTGATATCTCTTTAAAAATGGAGGATAGGCATGCATAGGAACAGAAGGGTTTCAAAATAAGAGGCACTTCCTGATTGGATTTTCCTCAGGGTTTCGCCTGCAATATCAGTTGTGTTATACTCACAGACAATATTTTGACAGTTTTGGAAACTTTAGTGTTTTCTATCCTAATCTGTCAATTCTATGCATATTCTAGCACCTGGTCCTGAGAAATAGGCCATTTACTTGGGGAACGTAATTTTCCAAACATAAAAATAGTGCCACCTAGCTTCAAGAGGTTAATCGGTATCAGCTTTTTTGGTCCTCCAATAATCGGTATCGGCGTTGAAAAATCATAATTGGTCGACCTCTAGTTTAAACACAGTTGCGGACTGAGAACACCCAATTTGGTTATTTTTCTATTTAAAATAAATAAATAATAATACTGTTATTCAGAGCGAAAACCTGGAAAAACATAACCAGGAGTTGTATTAACTCAGAATTCTGTTTTTCAGAGAAAATAAAAATGCAAAACAAATATGTTCCTGCGTTTTGTAAGCTCAGATCTAAAATGCTTCTTATTTTAAATTTCTGCTCGGCATCAGACAAATTTTGTGCTTCAGCTGCACTTCTCCACTCGGATGAGAATTCACGAATAGGCATTTTATCAGCAGGCATGGTGCTCTGACTGATGTGGAGCTACATTTCTCCGGTATTTTTCTCAGTGTAGCCTACTTTTCTCCAGTTAAATGCAAGATTAACTTCAAGCAAAACATTAGGAAATGTACCTGACTACATTTATATGATAAACATTAGAAATATGATGACCATGCATAGTTTGCCAGAAATACCTTGCTTTTTTATTGTAAACAAATGTATTTGTGTGTATGCTAGCCAAATAGCGTTGCATTTGTGTTGTCATCTGATAAAAAATTAAAGCTATTTTCTGTCGAATGTGTTGCACTAATGTATTTTCTGTGAAGGAAAACTATAGCTAGCTGACGACTCTATTGAAGCAAAACAAACTTGACTTTCAATGTAAAACACAGGTGAAATGGTATAAAATGCAGATTTTTTGATAGTCTGCGTTTTGAAAATGCAGATTTCTTAACTCTAACAAAGCCCCTGAAAACTGCGAAAACAGAATATGGGAAGTTAACGTAAACCACATGGCCGTCTCAGTCATCAGAAATCAACCCAATTGAACACTTGTGGGAGATTCTGGAGCGGCACCACCAACAACAAAACGCCAAATGATGGAATTTCACATGGAAGAACGGTGTTGCATCCCTCCAATAAAATTAGACACTTGTAGAATCTATGCCAAGGTGCATTGAAGCTGTTCTGACTCGTGGTGGCCCAACACCATATTAAGTTGGTGTTTCCTTTATTTTGGCAGTTACCTGTACCATGCTCATTTTGAATAACACAATGACAATGCATTTTGAAATACAATACCTAGCTGGACCTGAGCAGTTAGACAAGATAAGAATGAAATACAACAGAAAGGATAATGTAAAAAGTGATTAAAGTTTGAGTTACTGCTATAACATTGTATAAGTAGTCTTTCCATGAACAGCCTAGACTATGGTGATTAGGTTATGCTTCATACAGACAGAGAGCGAGAAAGCGAGAGAGGGAAAGCGCGACAGACAAAGCGCGACAGACAAAGCAAGGCAGAGCGAGAGAAACGTAAGCCTAAGCAAGTGAGTGCACAGGGTCCATTTCATAAACAACACAAAAATACCCAACTTCCAACTACACTTCACTGAGCCAGTGGCCTACTAAAAGCTTTCACATCGCAGGAATAGAAACCCTTGAGTAACCCACCGCTGCATTAGAAATGCATGTGAAACATCATGTGTAGGAAGAGACAATACCATAGCTCATTAAAGACTTGGGGGAGAAAAGAGCCCAAACCCCTCAAGAGAAAGGTCACCCCTCTCCTGTGAAAATGGTTCAAGGCCGCCTATGCATTAGCTTTTAGCAGGATGGATTAAGTCAAGTTCGAGAGTGCCGCATCCCTAACCCCCCCTGCCCCCTTCTTACCCTCCCCTAGCTCTCCCTTTCAAAAATAAAAAGTATGAAAAATGGCAGCACAATACCATCTCATCGCATCATATTCTAAAAGGGAAAGAGGAGAGAACAATGGCGTTGGGGCCGTGGGTCTCCCCCTCTCTGTCGTTTCCCCTGTGCACTTTCCCTCTCTCGCCCCTACAGCCTTCCCTCGACTCTCTCCAACTCGCCTAGCTGGCAGAAAGCTGCTTTGTTGCCATAGTATCAACTCCCACTTTTGATACTGTCATTTCAAGTAGGATATGGTAGCCTTGATACAATATGTTCCCCATTTCCATTAAAATAGTTGTCAGAGAGGATGGTGTAGAGTTTGGATTATACTTGACTGTGCCTGACAAGGCCCCTCCACCCACACCCCTCCCTATTTTATTAATGACCAAATGTTTTTCCCCCCCAAATGGAAGAGAGAAAGAAAGTGGGGGAGGCTATGGGAGTGGAGAGGTGGAGGAATGGAAGAGAGAGAGAGAGCTGTAGTAAGAAGCATTTTTATATGCTCCTGTCTGTCCATAAACAAAGTGAGATCCCAAAGTCCACGCTCTTCTGTGTGCTCTCTGAAGGGGGAGATGGAGGCTACCAAAGGCAAGGTCTAATGTTGGTGGTGAAGCTTTCCGCCCGTTTTCCAAGTTCAAAAACATACACTACTCTGTTGAGAGCGCGAGATAATAGTCCTCTCACCCTCACATCAAACTGAATCATTGAGAGACATTAGGACTGTGAAGAGAGCATCTCCTCAACATTCAAGACACGTAAAAAAATACCCTGAACTAAAGCCCATGAAAGTGAACTACCAATTAGGCTATCCAATATGTTAGCAATAGCCTTCTATTATCAGGGGGCTTATTTGAACAGTATATTATTAGCAGAAGACACAGTTTAAATATAACAAATGACAAACGGAAAGACCAAAGACAACATTCTATTATTTTACACAAAACCACATTTTCAGGTTTACAAGTTGGCACACGTGAATTCTAGGTTAACTTGAGGACATGATGCTGGTTTTAGCAGCATCTACAACGCAGTTTCTGATATTCAATCAATTAGGCCTAAACAATTGACTGGTCACACTTTCTCTCACAGGGACCCTAATGTCACCTTTTCACCATGAAATGTCACACGAGTGACCATAAACTGACCTCTGCACTGACCATGAAAATGTTAAATAGGACCATATCAGCTAACACCGTAATATCACAGAAATGAACATACTACCAAACCATTGCATGATTAAGGTATAATACTACTTGTCTGAAAGAGTTGTGCAACAGTTACCATAGATACTGAAGTGAGGACAGAAGGAGTCGTAGGAACCAAAGAAACAGGAACTCAAAGGGTGCGTTCCAAAATACACTCAGGCCATCTACTCTGATTTCAGAGCACTCTTGTCTGAGTGTACCAGAGCGCAGAATAACTGATGAATTCACCAACGCTCAACACCTGTTCAATATGGCAGGTGTCAGTAGCCGTCGGTAAAAAAGCGTAATTAATTTGCTGCCAGCAGCACAGTTACAGTCACCAACGCTCTGGATAACATAAAACTGCCTAACCAGCTCTGCAGGGGCGAGTAAAATGAAGTGTTCTCTCATTTGTGTCTGGAAGTAGCTAGCAAGCTAGCCAACGTTAGCCAGTTAGTTTGGGTGCTTGACTGCCGTTGTGAGGTCAGAACGCTCGGCTCAACCCTACTCATTGGTCAGAGTGTCCAGTGTGCATTCTGAACCTCTCAGAGAGTGAAACGTTCTGAATTTACGAACGGACAATCTGACAACGCTCTGAATTTACAAATGCCCAGAGCACACTGGCACTCCAGATTGAATTTACGAACACACCCAAAGTATAGAAGGTAGCCTATAGGAGGCATAGCAGTGAAGAGGTGACAAAAGCAAAGCACACATTTCACCTGTTAAAGGTCAGGTGTCATATGAGTAGATTTGATAGAGTCCTCGTAGACTAAGGTGACTATTCTCTGGACTAGGCTGGGCGAGGGATGTTGGAGATGCAGGGCTATGTTGGATGGAGAGCGAGGGGGTGCTTTTGTGGCCTCCCCAGGGGGGTGGGAGTAGGTGGGGGAGCCCATACGAGGACGGGGATGAAGCATTCCCCTCTCCACAAACCAGCCTGATTCATTCTTCTCCCCTATCAATGAGGGGATTAAGAAGACTCTCAGTACGGCCATACGGGCTCTCACTGCCATGGGATGGGGGGGGGGGGGGTGATTTGGGATGATGAGAGGGACTGGGGGGGTTGATCTACTAACATTTCATTGCATAAATACAGGGGGAAAAATATTATAGCTAAGCGGTGAGAGAACCCGAAACACAAGCAACACTGCAAAGCATTCCAAGCTGGCCAAGGTACCAGGCAGACCTTCTGGTATAGTCTAAATGCCTTTAGAAACAGGAGTAAAACACTTCCAAAGAAAGGGAGAAGAAAGGAAAGAGGAGAGAAGCGAAGCAAAGTTGACACCACGTTTGTTGAGAAGTGAGGGATGCTCCTCTTATCCCTGGCTCTTATGCAAAGCAGGGTCACAGAGGGCCATGAGGCGCACAATAAATGCTGATTACACGCATATGCTAATTATTACACGCTAATCAAGTACAGTAGCCTTATATTCAGCTCTAATGCCCGCAGACAGGCTTCTCTAGGTAGGGGGAAGCTATAAATACTATAGGGCCATGCTGCGCTAAACCACCACGCTACTGAAAACAACGAGAGACAGCCCAGACAATCACAGGGTTGACAGTGGTACGGTGATAACATGCTTAGCTCTTGATGTACTGCTTCAAATGCAATAATTCTGGTAATTTGTTTTGTATTATGCACTCTGTGTTGGAAATAGTGGTGTGAAACAAATAGCACAAAAGTAGAGGATGAAAACTAGAGCCTTTTCAGCAGCCTTAAAAAGTGTTGTGTTGGTAACTGGTATTGAGTTGGTACCTTTTAGCTTTCATATAAAATTTGAACAAGCTCCAGACAGGTTTTAAAATTGTGTTATACCCCATGCATTAAGTCTGTCAATCTTTATTGTCATGATGACACGTTGAGTAACTTTTCCTTACAAGCAATCAATAGGACTGATTTGAGGGTTAAACAGTTGTTGATGACTGACTTTCACTCTCCATAGTAGTTTATAAATATGGATGAGACCAGAGGTGAATCTCAAAAGTACTTCCTCGATTCCTCCCGTCCAATCCTCTCCCCACCAGAGGGAAGCAAGGAGGTCTAGCTTTGTGAGGACATGCATCTGTACTGTTTACCCCCCAGCCCCCACCTCTCCACCCCAGCAGAGCAGAAAGGAAATGCATGGGTAAGTAGACTGTGGGGCTCGCTGATGCTGAGCCTGGCTCAACATCCTGTCTTCATTCCAGAGAAGCTGGCCAGTAGTTTCAGTACACCAAAATGTCATAGAACTGCATTTTACACAGAGAGTCCCTTTACTGGAAAAGTATTGCTATGACTAATAAGAGAGGGGGAGAGAAAAACACTGGACTCATCTGTATTGCTCAATATCTGAGTAGAGGCATAGAGAGGCAACATTTATTGAGTGAGTGAGCTGGTCTCCAAGCTCTGCTTTTGGGTAGAGACTTAGCATGAAAGACCATTTTATTGTGTTAAAATAAACCCTTGTTGAGCCCTCTGCTTCTGTTGGTGTGTGACAAATCGAGAGTTTGGGACTATAATGTTCTATCTGCAAAAAGATGATTCTAGGACAATTGGCTTTAAAGTTCAGGACCCTTATTGGTTTAAATGGTGTCAGTAATTTCTATATTATATTATTTTGAACTTAACATGAATTGGGGTATTTCGAGTACTATTATATAGGTAAAGAACATTGAACAGAACAAAGCTATGCCAATTACTCAATTTAGACAAAAATACAGATTGAACCTGGTAGTCCCAAACTCATTAACTATCTACCATTTACACTCTATGACAGGGGTGTGGCTGGAACACAACAAGGATCTGTTAACGGTTTGTAAAACAATTAATTCGTTAAAGACAATACAAACTAGCTAGTTAGTTATATGGCTCCATGGCCTTCAGCCATGAGGCTCTTGCAAACAGGACACAAAACAAGACCCACTGTCAACAACATATTTGTAACTTTCCATTGACTTCACATTCCTGAAGTCAGAGAAGCTAACAGTTAGCTAGCTACCTGGCTAGGCTATCGACCAAAACTGGAGGCCCATTTAAATAATATTGTATCAACAATGCTTTGATAACCTCGCCATAAATAGTTTAATATTTTTAATACACAGCTGAATTGGTTAAATGCCAAGTATGTTAGTTAAAAAAAAAACGAAATCCGCCGTCTAACTAACTGTTATAGCTACTAACAACTACCTACCTACTCCGTGGCTAAAAGCTAGTTAACCAATTTGACCGTTCGAATATTGTCTACATCTGACTGGTCCCTTTCTTAGTGTAACCCTAACTAAACTCAATCCCCTTTATCAAGTTGACCAGGTCCACTGCCCTAAAGAGCAAGCTAATGGTTTGCCTATTTATTTGATTAGCTATCTTGTATGCTCACCTTCAGTCTTATTTCATACGTGGTAAACCTGGTCCTCCCGACACCGATCGTTTCAGGGTTGCTCACATCAATCTCTAGAAAGTTACTTGGGGGTCCATACGCGTCGTTCAAGTTCTGAGGCTTGGAGAATAGCCTCCTTGTGTCAGCTATAGTATCAGCCATTTCTCCCCTACTAGCTTGGTTAGCCGCAATCGCCCTGCCGTTTGGGTCCGTGTTATTCTGGATCCTTGGGACGTCCCCTATAATAATAATATTAATGGGTGGGGTGGGTGCTTATATTTTTCCTATTTCAAACATGTACAAGTGTGTATTAATACGCATGTATGAATAGTATATATTTAAAAAAAAATGTTTTGCATATATCCTAACTCTTCCTGAGACACCCTCCGAGAGTGGGGTCACGGCAAGTGTCTACACTTGGACATTAATACCAGGGTCTAGCACGTCCCTACCCCCATTGAAGTTGACATAATTTAAAGTGGTAAGGGTAGTAAGGGCTTAGTGTAGGAACGTCCCAAGGATTCCGGATAGCACTAACCCTTTCGTTTGGGGTTGCTCGCTCCACTTCCGATCAGCTGAGGAGCAGCTGACACTTGGCAGCTTCCGTGTGTTTTTGGCGCGTAAAAAAACGGGGAACTCGGAAATCTCCGATTTCAAACTTAAGCGTACTCAAGACAACTGGGAGCTCGGAAAAAAAACTAGCTCCAGGGATAAAATTGTTTTGAATGGTCATCCAACTCGGAATTCCATGTTGAGAACTCTGGCATCTTTCTAGAGCTCCGACCTGATCACATTATGATTTGAACTCGATTTTTCTTAGTTCCCAGTTGTCTTGAAAGCGCCATACATTTACAATAGAGGTGCGTTCAGTTCTCTTGAACTTTTGCTACGTTGCGGAACAGATTATACTGAACGACACGTTGCCACAAAACGTTATTGAAGAAACGTTTGGTGGGTGCGCGAGGTGTGGCTTGGAAGCAATAAGTTACGTATTTAAAGGGAAATGGCCATGCTGTGAGCGTTCCTCAACCCACAACCCAAACACTCTCCGTTTTTCAACTGGTTCTTTCCGCTCAATTGAATGCTCCAGAACGTAAAAACGTACTGAACGTAGTCCTGATGTCTCAGCGCATTCACATTTAATTGGCTGATAATTGTACTATACTATCAGAAATATTAGCAAGTAGCCGTGTAAAGTGTTGCATTTCCTTCCTCACAAATTCAACAAAATAGCTACGCATACAAAAATATACTTTACAAGACATATAAAATGTTAAACATCTTGATTGGCTTTATAACGCGCCCATAACGTAGTTTATTACAAAGAAAATGACTTGTGTCATAACTGTTCTGGTGATTATAGATGATTATAAATAAAGTTTCTCTCCATTGAATCAAGATGGCGGCCTACACATCGTCTTTGGCAACAAGATGTTTAGGTAGATATTTAATAAAACGCACTCAAAACAACATTTGGATTTCCACGAGCAGCATTGCAAAAGGTGAGAGATTCTACATGTTGTCCAAATGTTTCATTTGGGGATCATTCAGAGGATTGATACGGTTGTCCAAGCTTACAGTTAGATAACTTGCATAACATTAGCTAACGTAAATTGCTAGCTGTAGCCTGTTAGCACGTTGATTTGGTGTGCATTACAGTACATAAAGGGCTAACTAGCTAGCCTCTTAGTCTTTGATACACGCCCATTTACAAAACTCAATGTGATGAGACTTATTGGCATGATGATCAACTATTAATTCCTAACATGAACATACAGTATTATAGTTGTGTGTTGATAATAATCTGCTGTTGTATGTCGACTGTATGTGTTGATGGTACACTGTATCGTTGTCTTCATCCTCGTCTTTGCCAGGCTACACAACAAGCACATGTAATCCATCCACATCACCTTTGACCCCCTTGAACAAAGCCAGGTCAGACACCTCGGCGTCCACCAGAACTATTGAGCAGCACTATGACAGTCTCATCCGCTGTGGCTCGCTAGTGGAGGACACTCAACAAATAGATGCTCTACGTCAGCTGGGACAACTGCAGAAAACCCTGCGAGGGTATTCCAACAGCATCTACCTGACCCCACCCAAGCCTAAGGTGAAGGAGGCAAAAGACAGCAACGCAAAGCAACAGAAAGTAAACGATTACAGACTGAGCAAAACTGAAGGGGATGATGCTCCCACAGAAGAGGTATAGATCACATGACTGATGCACTAGCTAATGCAACAAATTGATGCAATACATAATTTCATGCTGAATGGTTGTCCTTTTTGTATTGCATGGTTAGTTGATATTATTTATTCCTATGTGAATATTGCATCATGGTTATTACAACTTTCATAGAAGCTTTCTCCTTCCTATACTTTTAAGGTTGATGGAGAATGCTGGATTGTCATTGGATGACTCATCTGTCACTCACAGCATGCCTCTAACTAACTGGATCAGTATTCTCCAGTGTTTTCCCCCTACTGTGTCCCAGTTAGCAAACAGAAGCAATTAGTCACTTGATTATAATGTTCCTGACATTTGGCTTGCCCTCACCTAACATTATGGCCCTGTGTGCTTTCGAGAGAATGTTGATGAAACACTATCAAGACCCGATTCAGTGAGAAGGGATAGATTGCAGTACAATAAAACAACTACCAGTATGTACAGAGTTTTGCAAACCAAGCAATGCTCCGAAGCAAAATTCCCTTTACCAGTTGTAGAGCGTTTGTGGAAAGCCACATTGTTCCTCAGTTCAATAGTAGTCTAGCTGATCCATAAGGTCTACATGTGACACAACACTATTATTAGGCCTAGTCATACACAGTTAGATTGCCATTGCCCAATCATTAATTCTGCTAGATGAGCTTTATAAATTGAATGGTATCTGGACTGTTAGCCTTGCATGAAGCTCCATTGACATCAAACATTTTGGAGCAGGGCACCATGGGACATTACAGAGGATCTGCCTACCACACTGACTTTCTTTGTACCCCTAATGTTTTTGGAGCCCTGGTGGGAGGGTAAGCGGTGTGCGTGTATTTGTGGGTGTGGCGGTTTTAGGTCTGTATGGGGGGTTTTTTTTTTTTTTTTAGGTCAGGGAACGGTGGAGATGTCTATGCTATGGGGTGGGGGTGTAGGGGTCTGGCAGGCACACTGACAGAGCGGGGTAGGATGAGATGTTTTGGATCGCAGGAAAGAGAGACCTCCTGCTGTGGTGGCCCTGGTTCTCCTCTCTCATCATCCCGGTGCAGTAATGAGGGCATCCCCATTGTCTAGTACATTCCGGACTGAAAATACTGATGTGTACCCCCTCTCCTCTTCATCCTTGTTTGTCAGTCTGCCACACACATACATACACACACACACACACACACACCACATGAATAGAGTTCTTATGCAATTACACTGTTTTGAATCAGGTCATGTTGCTGCTGTCTGCTCTCTCTGTTGGCATTCATTCACCATTGTACTCTGACTGACTATGAGCAGACTACACTTGACTTAATATTGACCCAATGTGGCATGTTTTTGTAGTGGCTTACAATGGTACAGTGTTTATGAAGGATCCACCCCAATTCAAGTCAGATTGGTCATCCTGTCTACTAGGCCTTGGTCAGTTTGACCAGTTGTTAAGATACCCAACCATCATAACAGTCCTCATTGACATTTCACCTTTCTTAGAAGTGGACTGATTGTTATGGTTACAGGATATAAAAATGGGGTCTATAACAAAGATCTCAACCTCTGACACTAACCTGTTGACACGTGAACTTTTTGCCCGTGAGCTATTCTACACTCGAGAGCCGGTGCAGGATGAGCGTGAGAGTGAAAATTGGCGACTGAGCTGTGTGGAGGGCCGACTGACTGAGGAGAGGCATTCCTTGTCCTTCTCCACTCTGCCGTAACATTAAAACATGGCTGCCAGCCACCACCGACAATTACTGCCCGCGTTTCCAGAGAGCAGCTTGGAAAGTCAGTGAGAAGTCACACACTGTCTTCCAGCATTTCACCTCAGTGGAGGACAGGACAGGGAAGGAGAGAGGCGGAGAAGACAGGACAGGGAGACGGGAGGGTGGGAAGAAGGGGAGGAATGTTTTTTTCCGCCAATGAATCAGCCATTGTCGTGAGATATGAGAGTCTGGTGCTTCATGAAGGGCAGTGGACACTGACTAATGTTGCTGCTAAATTAAATCCGCTCCAAAAAAACATTATCTGTGAGGTAGTTTACGGAGGACAACAACTTATCTTTTTCCACAACAACCTGGTCAAGAAGTTGCAAACAGTGGGCCTATGATTATGTGATTGTAGGATAAAATCAGGACAATTCAGGAATGACTTAACACTTCCCCCACCACACCACTTCAACACAGTATCTCAATCAGCCAGTCCAACCCGGTGGGTTTGTAGACGTCCACTAGACCAGTGTTTCCTATCTCCAGTCCTCCCAACATAACATATTTTTGTTTTAGCCCTGGACAAACTCCCCTGATTCAATTGAGGGCCTGTTGATTAGTTGACATGTTGAATCAGGTGTGCTTGTACGGAACTACAACAAAAATGGGTACTGTTTGGGGTACTGAAGAACTGGAGTTGGGAAACACTGCACTAGACCTCGGATGAACCTCTACAGTCCCCCCCCATTGTTCTGCTGATTATGCTTTCTTCGTGGGAACCCTGTCTTGTTGATTAGATGTCCTTTGTCTTGCTCCACTGCAGTAGGCTAGTTGTCTAGAGAACTGGAATCATACTGTAGTACTCCAAGGCTTGATGCCCTGACTGTAATTCGGGATTTAAACAATGATATGGAAATGAATAGTCTATGTTCCATAGGCCTATACTTTCTAGTGTAATTTGATTCAATGATAATTCATTAATATAGCTAGCTACTCAGTGATCCCCTTTCTCAATATGACCCATCTCATTCCAATTCTCATAATAGCTGGATTGACATGCTTATTGTCAATGACGACAAGCATCTGTGAAAGATGTGAAAAACAAGCATTGTTACATTTGACATTTTGGTGACAGTCATGACTGTTCATTTATGTTTATGTTTAATCCACAGGAGGAGCGCCTGCTTCCCCTACCACCACCTAGAGGGTTCTATATCCATGGTGATGTTGGTAAGACACATTATCTGCAGGTTGTAACACATTATCTTTCACCTCTGGACTTCTCCATTCAAGGACTACCACCTCTCGACTCCTTTAGTGTGTGTCACTTCCTAAAATACCATGCATCTTCACATTTATCACAATCACTGCTTTTCTCCTGTAATGCTAGTGTGTGTTGCAGCTGGCAATAAACCCGTCTCCTACTAAGCTGTCTCCCTCTAACCGGGGGCAGTTGTTCCATCCACCTTTTACAAGCAACTCTATAGGTCCACCTCATACCGGGTGGCGCTCACTTTCAACACATTACCCACAAGTTATAACACATAATCTGCTAGTTAAAACATTATCTACAAAGTATAACCCATTATCTGCTAAATATAATGCATTATCTGCCAGTTAAAACATTATCTATAGGTTATAACACATATGATAGTTCTAACACTTACTTAGATTCAGTTTGTGGCTTACCCTGTTACTACTGAATAGGCATGGTATTGTCATGTTTCATGCTTTTCTGGGGGGATATTGTTAACTATATTTTATGATGAATATATGTTTCGTTCTTGTCCGTCTTTTTTGGGGAAACTCCAGGCACAGGGAAGACCATGCTTATGGATATGTTTTACTCTCATGTGGATAACGGACGTAAGAAAAGGGTCCATTTTAACAGCTTCATGTTGGACATCCACAAAAGTTAGTACTCTCCTCCTAGTATGTCTCTTAATATACAGCTGTCAGAGGTTTGTTTGCTTGACTTTGAGCAAGTCCGACACCTCCATACATTCTGTATCGTATATTTACCTCACTCTCTGTTGATCCTGATGCCATAATTGTGTACCATTATGCATATAAGTGAAATTACTGCTGTTACTACTACTATGCATTGTTAAGGGGGTTTGAATTTCAGATGCAGGTGTGCTTTAAGATGTTTGTGTCTGACGATTGTGTAACCTTGTTTAAGGGATCCACCGGAGGAAACAAAGCACTCCTCAACGGAGGCTGGGGAAAATGTTCACCTATGACCCCATCTCGCCGGTTGCCATGGAGATCAGCAATGAAACCTGTGTCTTGTGTTTTGACGAGTTTCAGGTGAGTGTGTGTGTGCGCATGCGTGCGTGTGTGTGGAACAAGGAGGACATGAGGTGACTCAAGCAGGTGTTTTTGAACACAGAACAAACTATAGTTAAAAAACAGCATAACAAAAGGCACAAAACAACAAGGACTGTAATTCCCATTAACTCTCGACTGCACAAACTAATAAGACAGAACGCTGATTTAGTCAGTGGAGTTTTATGTGCCAGCTAATGGGGATGATGACATGGACAGAATTAGCAGATCCTTCAAAACATGAACATCTCATTTATACTGATGAACAGTAGGCTAGATCATAGGCAGGCTAATGACTAAAGTATTTCCCCATGTTCTACTCTTGCTTAGAGCCATCTGAGGGCAAGGTGCTAAGTCTCCTCACACTCACTTAAACAGGGCTGAAGCCACCTAGTGGTTGGTGTGAGTGTAGCGGCACTCTGAAACCCTACTAGAGGCACTGAAACAGATTTTTTACATAAAGGAAGCTGCATCCCCACACATTTGCTCTGGATCATAGGTACTTCTTATAAGCAGTCCAACAGCATTTAAAATAACTGTTGCCTTTCCGACAATCCTAACAGTAGTGATGTATCCAATGGGACAAATAAGACCAGTACTCTGCTTTTTAGCTGTTTTGTCATGCTGGCTAGTTGATATCTGCATTGAGAGGCATATAGCCTTGCTTCTCAGTGAGCAACAATAAGACGCATAGGTATTATCATTCATCCTTATGGGGGGGTCAAAGATCACCCAAGGCAATGTCTCTCTCTCTCTCTCTCTCTCTCTCTCTCTCTAATCACTCCCAGGGTGCATCGGTGTGGAACAAGAGCCTCTCCTTTCATTCTCTATTTTCACATTTTAAACTGCTGCACACTCTCCTCTCACATCCTCATTGATTTGTTTTGTTTATGGTTGCCTTGCTGCTTTGCTTTCTTTGCTTCTCGACTGTTGCTACCGGCGAATATGGACAACACACGTGTGTTGTATATGATGCATAAACAAGAGGACGAATGGGAGGGAGGGAAGGAAGGAGTGGGGAACAGAGTGTGTGTGGGGGGGTGGGGGGAGTTGAGGGTCCATACCAATCAGCATCCTCCTCCACTCAGCCATGCAAATTAGGCTATGTGGGTATCAGTCGCACTCGCCTGCTTCCTTAAGTGAGTGGCGCTGGAAAGCGGCTGGCGGCAGCAGCGGGTCAGATGGATCTTATCCTCTTAAATGCTAATGACATTTCTCCTTTCTCTTCATTAGCACTGTGCCATTATCAGTAATTTGTAGCCCCCCCCTTTGTCCCCCTCCAAGTCTCTCTAATGAATACTGGGCATTGAGAAGGACGCCTGAGACGGAGAGAGGGATGGAGAGACTGAGGAAGAGAGACTGAGGACAGAGACAGAGTGGGAAGAAAGCGCTTCAGGCTTTCATTGTCTCAGAACCCCAGTCAGTGGGGCCTATCTGTGAAATTACTCAGGTTGTGTTGTTGTGTACGTAAAGGGGTGTAAGATCAAAAGAGGCCTAATTTGGCACCCAAGTGCGACGCCGCGGTAAACTGACTCCCCGCTAGAGTAATTGGATGCTCATTTGAATATCGACAGTGGTGGTGGTGGCGGCGGTCGCACCGTTGTTTTTGTGTTACACAAGTGCAGTATATTAGCCCCCCTTCTCTGGGAAACCTTTCGTATCTATCTCTCCCCCCTCTCTTCGTATTCAGCAATCAATATCGGCCCTTGGAGTGTGTGGTGTGTTTAGGGCCCATGAATAAACAAATACGGGTTGGATAAAGGTCATAATTAAATGATTCTTTTGAAATTAAAATGAAAAATAACGGCTGGAGGAAATGGGGCCTATTCAGTGAGTATATAGGGCCCAGGCACCTTGGCTTGGCTTTATGTGGATGTGACACACACACACACACACACACACACACACACACCTTAATTTGCTGAAGGAGAGTGCCTCTTGCTGCCTTGTTGCAAAATCAAGGCTTTAGCTCCGATGCTAATGTAGTATTGGCAGAGGTCATAGGGGTTAGCATGTGAAAGTAGAAGACACTCCAGGCTAAGAAAGGCAGCATATGCTGTGGGGATGGCAGTCATAAGTGTCTGTAAGGCAAGGAAAAGAGAGGGACGTTAAGGAGGGGGAGGGACCATTAGATGACAGGAACACCGTTCCTCTTATCCACAAGTTGGACAACCCTACATGGACTACAGTCTGCTTGATTCCTAATGAAATACATTAGAGTGGATTTGACCAAGGAGATAGATTAGTGATCATAGAGATATTGGGGGCGGGGGACAGAAGTACAGTACAGTTTTACTATTTGGCAAGATGGTCAGTCAATCAGTTGCTCATTATGTTTGCCAATGTCCTCTTCACATGTGTGGATTGATTCAACATAGTGCCGTGTAGTTGTCTGTTGGTGGAAAAGCCAGCGGTTCCATAGTGCTAATGGATAATGATTGTAGAGGCCAGCAGCAGCTCAGGGACAGTAACGCCGCCAGGGCCCTCTTCACAAAATGTCCTCCATCTCACACGCACACACAATCACACACACTTCACACCTTTTGTGCGGCCATCTGGGAGTCGCTTTGTTTGCCATTGTGGCCCCTGTTTGAATTCATATTGCTTTCATTTTTTTGTTATTCTTTTCTTTCTCTCGCTTTGTCTGTTTAGTTGATTAGCTCAGCCTCGCCGCGTTGGCTTGGCTACTTGTCCATGACAGAAAGCTGCTTCGTGACCATTTGCAATGGGATGGCGGGTGTGACCATGACCAGGGTGAAAGAATAGAAATGACGTACACCTAAATGACTTTAATCAGCTCAGGAGATTGCGTGGTCATTCTCAGCTCCCATGTGTTGACATATATGCACTCACAACCATATGCTTGTCTGCCACAAGAGAAGGCACATTGTAGTCTGGCTGCCTTTAAATTCTCTCTCTCTCTCTCGCCCCCCTCCCTCCAGGTGACTGACATCGCTGATGCGATGATTCTGAAACAGCTGTTTCAGACGTTGTTCAGGACCGGGGTAGTGGTGGTGGCCACCTCCAACAGGCCCCCTGACGGTGAGGTCAAAGTAAATTCGCTCTCTGTACTGAGTCTCTTAAGGTGAGATACTACAGTTCGGATACCTTTCTGATTCACACGACTCATATGATTCATAGGACTCATATGATTCATAGGACTCATATGATTCACACGACTCATGCGTCATTCACGCATAACTGTGGTATCGTTGCACTGTTATCTGATTTTGTAGCACAAACGCACAGTCACAGTCCTACACCATTGTCAGCTTGTATAACAATGCAGCTCTCTCCTTTCTCCCTGTTGTGCTGTTGAACATGCTTCTTTAACTCTACAGTACCTCTCCAATTCACATCCAGTCCAACCTGTTCACTTCACATCGTGTCAAGCTCACCTTTCTCTTCCATATAGCTCACTCCATTGTTTTCCAATTATACTCACAATTTGGGCAAAAACAAATGGGAAAGGGGGATACCTAGTCAGTTGTCCAACTGTCTTCCGCATTTAACCCAAACCATCTGAATCAGAGAGGTGCGGGGGGCTGCCTTAATCCACATCCACGTCTTTGGCACCCGGGGAACAGGGCGGGGGCAGAACAACAGAACGACAGATTTTTACCCCGTCAGCTCGAGGATTCGATCCAGCAACCTTCTGGTTACTGGCCCAACGCTCTAACCACAAGGCTACTTGCCGCCCTAAATGCTGTGTTCTTATGGGAGAAGTTCCTTCCTGTTTCACACCGTTCCAAAACATTTCTCCCTACTGAACACAGCCCTGATGATGATGCTGAAGGAAAGAGCGAGGGGTAAAAGCGCAGACATACATTTAAATATATGGCTCTGGGGTGAACTAGGCTTCTTTCTGTTTGTTGAACTGATGTTGAACATCTCCCTCCTTGTCTTTTTCTCCATACCACTGTATTATCTGAATCACCTGAAGTCCAGTGGTGTGTGTTGCCTGTCTGGATCAAAGACTGTTCAAAGCGTTATTTTTAATCATGAAAGAAGGAGAACATTATTTGATACACGTTCCATGAATCAAGCCATTTAAACTCTTTAATCTCTCGCTCCCTCCCTCCCTCTCTTTCTCTCTCATTCTCTCTTTGTTGATTCCACCGCTGTCGTTTTTGTCAAGGCTGTGATGTTACATTTAATGCTAAGTGAGCAAGGTGGCGAGGGAGAGTGAGAGAGGGAGTAAGAATGGAAGGAGAGCGAGAGATAAAGACATGACGTTGGCGCTCTTCTCAGGGTTAACGTCATCAATGTCTCGTCGCTCAATGGGTTTCCAGTTGATGGCAACTGAGATCCCTCTCTCTTTCATATACAAAGACAAGCTTGTCTGACATTTACCAGCCATTAAGAACAAAGCGGCAGACCACGCAAACTTGATGGAGATGCTTGTTTGTTTTTTAATTAGAAGGCAAATGGAACACTAAGCCCTCAGAGACAGCCTGACATGAAAGTAAAGGAGGATTCCTCCTTTATTGATCTCCACATGAGATTGTGCTAGCTAGGCTATCAAAAGCAGCTAAAGTGGGATATGTGGCATATAGATGGCGCTAGGCTATCAAAAGCAGCTAAAGTGGGTTATGTGATTGAAGGGGAACTTACTTAGAGACGATGTGTCACGCTCCCCAGCACACGCTTGTTTTTGTCTGTTGTTGTGTAGCTAGAGCAGAGCAGTTGTCGTCCTTTAGATGCACTTGTGTTAATGGATGTTTAGTAGAGACGACAGGCTGAATGATTAATTTCAAGGTTTACACACTAGAGATTGTGGTGTATCTAGCTGCTTGCCTCTCAGGTCCATTGTAGGTCAGGCCACCTTACATTTCAATTAGATCTAATGTTGCTTCTCACACACAACCTGAAAGGATGGATGTGGGCTGTATGATTAGGCTTCTCCACCCACAGTAAAAAATGTACTTTTTCAATGTGTTATATTTGCTTCCTCCTTACTTTTTCTATTAAAGTTGCTGTAAACATGCTTATTTCAAACCATTACTACATTGATAGGAGCCTTCTCACAACACACATCGTTATGTGTAGTATACAGTGCATTCGGAAAGTATTCAGACCCCTTCCCTTTTTCCACATTTTGTTACTTTACAGCCTTATTCTGAAATCGATTATATAAAAACAATTCCTCATCAATCTACACACAGTACCCTTATAATGACAAAGTTGAAAACCGGTTTTTAGATTTTTTTTGCAAATGTATTAAAAATAAAGTATTCAGACCCTTTATGAGACTCGAAATTGAGCTCAGGTGTATCCTCTTTCCATTGATCATCCTTGAACTGTTTCTACAACTTGATTGGAGTCCAACTGTGGTAAATTCATTTGATTAGACATGATTTGGAAGTTGACAGTGCATGTAAAGGGCAAAAACCAAGCCATGAGGTAGAAGGAATTGTCCGTAGACCTCAAGAGACAGGATTTTCGAGGCACAGATTTTTGGGAAGGGTACCAAAACATTTCTGCAGCATTGTAGGTCTCCAAGAACACAGTGGCCTCTATCATTCTTAAATGGAAAAAGTTTGGAACCACCAAGACTCTTCCTAGAGCAGGCCTCCTGGCCAAACTGCAATCAGGGGAGAAGGGCCTTGGTCAGGGAGGTGACCAAGATGGTTCTTCTGTGGAGATGGTTGTCCTTCTGGAAGGTTCTCCCATCTCTGCAGCACACCACCAATCAGGCCTTTATGGTAGAATGGCAGGACGGAAGCCACTCCTCAGTAAAAAGGCACATGACAGACCACTTGGAGTTTGCAAAAAGGCACTTAAAGGACTCTCAGACCATGAGAAACAAGATTCCCTGGTCTGATGAAACCAAAATGTAACTCTTTGGCCTGAATGCCAAGCGTCACGTCTGGAGGAAATCTGGCACCATCCCTACGGTGAAGCATGGTGGTGGCAGTATCATGCTGTGGGGATGTTTTTCAGTGGCAGGGACTGGGAGACTAGTTGGGATCGAGGGGGAAAGATGAACGTAGCAAAGTACAGAGAGATCCTTAATGAAAACCTGCTGCAGAGCGTTCAGGACCTCAGATTGAGGCGAAGGTTCACCTTCCAACATGACAACCCTAAGCACACAGCCAAGATAACGCAGGAGTGGCTTCGGGACAAGTCTCAATGTCCTTGAGTGGCTCTGGACTTGCACCCCCGAACGAACATCTCTGGAGAGACCTGAAAATAGCTGTGCAGCGACACTCCCCATCCAACCTGACAGAGTTTGAAAGGATCTGCATAGAAGAATGTGAAAAACTCCCCAAATACAGGTATATCAAGCATGTAGCGTCATACCCAAGAAGTCTTGAGGCTGTAATCGCTGCCAAAGGTGCTTCAAAAAAGTACTGAGTAAAGGGTTTCGAATACTTATGTAAATGTGATATTAAAGTTTTAGATTTTTTTGCTTTGTCATTATGGGGTATTGTGTGTAGATTGAGGTAAAAAGGTAGATTGAGGTAAAAAAAAAAAAAAACATCAACAATTTAATACATTTTAGAATAAGGCTGTAACGTAGCAAAATGTTGAAAAAGTCAAGGGTTCTGAATACTTTCCAAATGCGCTGTAGCTCCAACTGTTGTTCTCTCCACTAAGAAGGTACACTATATATACAAAAGTATGTGGACAAATGAATGGATTCTGCTATTTCAGCCACACCCATTGCTGACAGGTGGATAAAATTGAGCACACAGCCATGCAATCGACATAGACTAACATTGGCAGTAGAATGGCCTTACTGAAGAGCTCAGTTACTTTCAACGTGGCACCGTCATAGGATGCCACCTTCCCAGCAAGTCAGTTTGTCAAATTTCTGCCCTGCTAGAGCTGCCCCGGTCAACTGTAAATGCTGTTATTGTGAAGTGGAAACGTCTAGGAGCAACAAAGGCTCAGCCGTGAAGTGGTAAGCCACATAAGCTCACAGAACGGGACCGCCGAGTGCTGTAGCACGTAAAAATCGACACTCACTACTACTAAGTTCTAATCTGCCTCTGGATAGCAACATCAGCACAAGAACTGTTCGTTGAGAGTTTCATGAAATGGGTTTCCATGGCTGAGCAGCCGCATACAAGCCTAAGAACCATGCACAATGCCAAGCATCGGCTGGAGAGTGTAAAGCTGGCCACATTGGACTCTGGAGCAGTGGAAACGCGTTCTCTGGAGTGATGAATCACACGTCACCATCTGGCAGTCCAACAGACAAATCTGAATTTCGATGATACCAGGAGAACGCTACCTGACGGAATGCATAGTGCCAACTGTAAAGTTTGGTGGAGGAGGAATAATGGTCTGGGGCTAGGCCCCTTTGTTCCAGTGAAGGGAAATCTTAATGTGTCACAGTCGTCCTCCTCTTCATCTGAAGAGGAGAGGCGAGAAGGATCGGAGGACCAAAATGCAGCGTGAAATGTGTTCATGTTGAATGTTTAATAAACAAAGAACTGAACACTGAAACACTATACAAAAACAGTAAACAAAATAACAACCGTGAAGCTAATGCGAGCTGCGCTGAAACAAGCCATCAACATAGACAATCACCCACAAACAAACAGTGCAACCCAGGCTACCTAAGTATGATTCTCAATCAGAGACAACTAATGACACCTGCCTCTGATTGAGAACCATACTAGGCCGAAACATAGAAATACCCAAATCATAGAAAAACAAACATAGACTGCCCACCCAACTCACGCCCTGACCATACTAAATAAATACAAAACAAAGGAAATAAAGGTCAGAACGTGACATAATGCTACAGCATACAATGTCATTCTAGACGATTCTGTGCTTCCAAGTTTGTGGCAACAGTTTGGGGAAGGCAATTCCTGTTTCAGCATGACGATGCCCCCGTACACAAAGTGAGGTCCATACCAAAATGGTTTGTTGAGATCGGTGTGGAGGAACTTGACTGGCCTGCACAGAGCCCTGACCTCAACCCCATCGAACACCTTTGAGATGAATTGGAACTCCGACTGCGAGCCAGGCCTAACCGCCCAACATCAGTTCCAGACCTCACTAATGCTCTTGTGGCTGAATGGAAGCAAGTCCCTGCAGCAATGTTCTGACATCTAGTGGAAAGCCTTCCCAGAAAAGTGGAGGCTGTTATAGCAGCAAAGGGGGACCAGCTCCATATCAATGCCCATGATTTTAGAGTGAGATGGTGGATGAGCAGGTGTCCACATACTTTTGGTCATTTAGTGTACCTTAACAACGTTTAAACAGGTCTAACTTAATTGTCAGCTGCTACTCCTGTAAACTTAAAAACAAACATCAACAACACCTAATCATTTCCATCTTTCCAAGTAGTTTAAGGCTGTGTGTGTGTGTGTGTGTGTGTGTGTGTGTGTGTGTGTGTGTGTGTGTGTTTTATCTGTCTATCAGGGATGCTACTTCAGATGTAATTTGTTCCAGCAGAGCTAATTGGAAAGTCTATTCACGGGACTCTGTGGACAATGTCCGAGCTGAAAAAGCGAAAGTCCTTTCTCCCACCACCATTGTTTGGGAATGTATGAATTGTATGTTGCTGCTGCTAGCTGCTGCTGCAGGTAGAGAAATCCATTTTTCTCCCTCTGCCCCCATCCCCTTTGTGCTGCCTCCCCACCCATCCTTTAGTTCATCAATAGCCACTTTATGTGCCAATCTGTGGTGGGAGAATTACATTATTAGGAGGCTAAACAGCAGCGCTAACATGGCGCCTCCCTCTCCTTTCAGATCTATACAAAAATGGACTTCAGAGAGACGCCTTCCTGCCTTTCATCAACGTGTTGAAGGTAAAGACAGTCATCCCCTCTTCTCTCCTCTTTTTAATTTATTCATTCATTTCTCTCATCCACCTGACACCACACACGCATGCACACCTCTGTTACTGTGTCTGTCTCTTTCCAATATGCTATTGTGTGTTTTTGTGTGTGTGTTTTGTACCTGAGAAGCACGGTGTCACACACGATGTCACAAAACTGACTTTGATCATACCTGGAGATGGTGAAAGACTCAAAACAGACACAGAGAGCGAGGGGGATAGAAAGAGGGTGAACGCTCGCTGTGTGAATGGGAAATGGACACGCGAGCGGAGGGAATGAACCAGCCTGCTTGCATTTCAAAGTGAGGAGAGAAAGGGGCGAGGGAGGGGGGGAGACGGGTAAGGAGGGGGGTGGGCTGTGAGGTAGCACCATGGATAGAAACTAGCAATGCTCTGAGACTACTTTGCAATTTAATAGCATTATTATAAGCAGGTAGAACCATTATCCATTAACCATTATCCTGGCAGCACCAGAGATGATTACGAGGTGTTTATACTGACTATGATCATAAATAATTGCAGAATAATTTAACAGGAGAGGAGGAAAACATTCTTCCACTTTTCACAACTAAATAGTAGAGATAAACGTTTGGAGATGGATCCCTCTTCTGAAACGGAGGGTTGCGTGGGTGCTCTAACACACACACACACACACACACACACACACACACAATGAGAGTTCTTCCACGCACACACACGGACACACACACACACACACACACACAACAGGGGTACTGCTGAGTAATCATCAGAAGACGTACCAGAACATGCAAAACAGACATCCCAGGCATTTCCCAAAAGAGAGCGTCTGCTAATCCAAGAAGGACCTTTCTCATTGGCTAGATGATACCTTTTATCACTGGTGTATGTAGTTAACACAAACACTAACCTTTTTTTAAAGAGACTTAACTTACCGATTCTGCATGTTACTCATTAAGAAAAACGAGATTTCAGTCTTAGGGGTGTGGTTCGATGTGGAAGCTACTAATGTTTGTCACCCATGAGACACCATAGGAGCAAAGTCAGTATCTCAATAAATCTGAACTCAATAAATCTGTAATTAATTAATTAACTCAATTTGATCTTTTGCGAAGGTATTTGGTGCATTTTTCTCAAGTTCTAATTTTTTTGCCACATGTTGTCTTATGTAAACATAGTCCGATCAGCTACAGTGCTGGGCAGGTTTGTCTCACTGTCTGTGTCTTCTGCGGTAGAATTGGATAGAGCGCAATCACCACAGATGTATATATCCCTTGTTAGTGGGCAAATGAGCCTTTTGTGGAAAATCAAAAGCCTAACCATCAAATAAGTCATGACAAACTCACTTACAAAAGTCTGTTTTGGACAAGACTGACTTTGGCCAAAATTATCCTATTTTCACTTAGTAATCAATTTTGACACTAGAATAAATGTTTCTGACTATTTTTGATGCCACAGGCCGTTTTTTTCTCTCGGAGAAATTGTTTATTGGCTTCAGTTGCGCTTTTAAAGTCATAAAGCACTTGCACCCAAACTTCTATCTATCCATTGGTTGTGGAATGCACAGGTTCTCAGGGGATTAAGGTTTGGTTTGGGGGAGGGTTTAATGAAGAGCTTCAGGGTCACTGGAGCTTAACCGTGTGTCCCCCTCCATTTTGGTCTTTCACCAGGGCCTTAAAGTCACCCTACCCAAAAACCGCTCCCCTCTCCACCTCTTGCCCTCGTCCTAATCCCAGCCTCATAAGGAACTGTGAATGCCCCTGGTCCAATTCGGCCTCCTCTCTGTCCCCTGTCTTTCAGACTCCCATGTTCCCCTTTGTGAGGCCATCTGGTTTTGGGGTGGAGTGGAGAGTTTGGGGATGCTCCCCTCCCAACAGTGGACGTCCTGCCAAGTTAGCAAGGGGTGGTGGGGTTGTGATGGGGGTGGTTCCTCACCCCCCACTGGGTGACCCTTAATAGTTATAATTAAAGCTGGAAGGGACCAATGATTCCATCCCTCTGACTCTTTGGATGTAGAGTCAGTGTGTTTTGGGGTGAAGCCCTGGTGTGAACTGGGAGGATGGGGGAGTAGTGAATGAGTGAGAGTGTGAAAATGGCCTCTTACCTCTCCTCCCTGTCACCTGAGCTGGAGTGTTTGGGGTTAATTCCTTCCTCTCCAGATTGGATGTCTTATATCTCTATTGACTTCTGATTAGAGGAGACCCCAGGGACCCTCGAACCACCTTGCCAAGCCCCACAAACCATCCTGCCTCTGCCCCCCACTAGCTACCTTGCCGAGTCTTCTGATACCCTCCTGCCTAGCCCCCTCCTACTGCTCCCAGCGCTCACAGGGGTAGTTACATATGAGATGAAAGCGAGAGAGGGAGATCACACTCGCTTCGATCTGTCCTCTCTCCCTCTATCCCCCCCTTTCATTCTCTTCAGCATTTCTTTCTGCATTCTTTCTCTGTCCCTCCTCCAACTTTCTCTTCTTCACTCTTCCTTCTTTCTCTGTCTTTCCTTCTCTTTCCCTCGACCCCTCTTTCTCCTTCTTCTCTCCCTCTGTTCTCCCTTTCTGCAGGCCCAAGGACAGGATTCTGTGTGTACTGAATATTTTTCCCTGCCCTCTTTTGATGCCGGAGAAATATGATAACTTGATTGTTGTTTTTTCTCCTCATCTATCCTTCCATTGTGGTGGCTAATTGCTTTGTATGGCAGCCATTTTCTTTTTTGAAAATATATATTTTTATAAATAAGTCGACCACTGCAGATTGCTCTGCTGCAAGGAAAACATTGACTGAAATGGTTGTTCCTCTCTAGTAAAGGCCTTTCTGTCTGTTGAGGACCTACGTAGAGTGGTTTGAAGAGTTCCCAGTAAATTAAATTTGATGGCTGCTGTTGTCCCCCTGGCATTTAGTTACATAACAATAATGCTCCCTGTGCCTTGGGTTTTACTTTTTTCACAGCAGAGAGTTCAAGTCATGTATTTTCCAATGGAATATAAATAGCCTTGCATTTGTTGCTTCCATGGACATTCTATCGGTGAAATGTAATGGTGTTCTTATTTGTAATGCCTTTTCCTTTCAGGACTGGCATTCTGTCTTGCCCCTAGAATATTTGTTCTAAGTTTTTCTGTGAGTGCGTGTGGGTGTGACAGGCCTCGTCGGAGCTCCTTTGACATGAGCTTTAATCTAATAATGTCTCAATTATATCATGAAAGAGAGCAACGAGAGACTGGTGTTTTACACACTCAACATCTCTTTCCATCACTCACTCCCTATCTCTTTTTCCTTTTTCTCACATGTGCACCTACATTTATTTGTATTTCTCTCCTTCCATTGCCAGTGTTTCTTCATTCCAGTCTCCTGCTCTCGCTCGCTCTCTGACTGCCTCCCTCCTATAGGAGTACTGTTGTGATTGTCTGCTTCTCTCTGGAGCGCTAGTGGCCAGGTGCAGATGGGACACCCTCCTACCCATGCCGCTGCATGTCGTGGGGGGGGGGGGGGGGTACGGTGTGGAGGCTCCAGCTGGGGGTGGGGTGGGTGGGTCTGGAGGAGTGGAGCTGGGGGTTTCAGTGGGGTCCTGGATCACCTAAAGGCGGGCCCTGTGCTCAAAAGATGTTTCCTCAAGAGGAGCAGCCGAGGCAGGGGGAGGTTGTGAGAACGACCCCGTGGAACAAACCATCCAGGACCCAAGGCAGTCACACTTTAAGGGAATAGCTCATTAGGTGTAATTAGGGTGGTCACATTGTTATGTCCCTCCTGTAGCGTCACTTGGAGTGAATAAATTCACCACACACCCGCTTCCCTCCCCAGTTAGTGAAAACACTTTGATGTCAGAAGAGTCGTCCAGGACGGGCCAGCATAAAGGCACTGTTTTAGGCTTTCTCTTTCTCCCAACCCCTCTATCCCTCCCTCCCCTTTCTTCTCCCCCTTCACACAGGCTGTAAGACACACACGGATGAATGGATGACAACCTTTCCCCTCCAACTCCCGTCCACACACACACACACACACACACACACACACACACACACACACACACACACACACACACACACTCTCTCCCTGCCCTCCCCCCAACTCTTTTTCAGCCTTCCCACCCCATGTTCTTTGAGGCCTGGTCAATTCTTTGGGCCAAAAAAAAAAAAGAAGCATCAAATGTTTTCTGCAGTTGGTAATGAGGGAGTGGACCTCATCAGGCCGCAGTAGTCAGCTATCCTTGGCTTTTGTTGCCGCTCAATGGCACCGCGCTCTTTGAAAAACTCAAAAGCAACTTTTTGAGGAGTGAGGGACAGAGAAAAGGGGGGGGGGAGCCACTGTTTTTATGCTAAACGGCTGTCAAAGAGAGAGTGGTGGACAGCTTGGACAATGACATGATTGGAGCTACATGTTTTAGAATGACTTGTTCTAAAGAGACTGTCATGGCTGTGTGAGAAAACAAGATAAAGCAAGCAAGGGTGCTCTTTGACTGGTGGTGAGATGGAGAGAAGAGTAGAGTCATAGGTGAGTGAAATCTGCGAGGAAAGAGTGAGAACTTTCCAAACCCCTCAAGATAGTAATCATGTAATAACCCACAAGGCCTCCTGCTCATCTGAATAGAAATAACCAATGATGCCATCATCACTGATTGTGTTGCCTTCACGTCTCTGTCTATCTCGCTATCTCTCTCTTTCTCTTTCTCTCTCTCTCTCTCTTATTTTCCTTCAAGAGATGCTGTGAGTGACCCATCAGGCTTCTATAGGTAGACAAATCGAAGAGGGGAAAAAAAGATGGGAGAAGACAAGATTAGCGTTAGTTTTGTAATGCGACGTGGCGTTGATGGCGTCCCCGAGGTGTTATTGCGGAGGGACTATTTACCTGTCGGCCGCGGCGCTGCTTAGCGAGGTCGCGGCTGGGTTGATGAAATGACATGTCCCTTTTGTGCGTGGGGGATGGAGAGTTTGTCAGGTTGTTATTAAGCCTGATTCAACCAATTGGCTCAGAGTGGGAACCCCGTTCGTGTGAGCGGGCGCAGAGATAAGAAGTTGACAGCGGAGGTAGAAGAATGGAGTATTTCCGTCTCCTTGCTTTGTGGTGATTGCTAATTATCCCACTGCTCAAGGAGGCCGGTGGCACAAATTCACTGATTTCATAATTTGCTCCGAGCTGTCACTGAATACTGATTCGCCTGGCACGGCGATCGTTTGATGATATACGTTTTTTTTCACTCTTCTTTTCTTTTTTTCTGAGAATAGAGGAGATAATGATTATAGTGTGCCCCGCTCGCTGACATGTATCGCGTTGCCGTTTTATACTTACTGGGAAAGTTTGAACTCTGCAGCAGAAGTTTGAACTTTGCTGTTCCACTTGACTTAAGAAAGGACTGCAGATCAGCTAGATAAATACAACAATGAAAACATGACAAAAACATGAAGTTAGTCAAGCCTTAAAATATTTCAGGACACTTACTGCTATACTTGTGTCCATTGTCACCCTCCTGTGGAAATGCTATTATGCACCTTTCACTGTGTGTGTGTGTGTGTGTGTGTGTGTGTGTGTAGGAATACTGCCAGCCCATGGGCGTAGACTCTGGAGTTGACTACAGAAGACTGGACCTGCCTTCAGCAGGGAAACTCTACTACCTGTAAGTGTGTGTGTGTTGGGTCTGCGTGCATGAATGCCTGTACTGTACGTGTGTGTACCCATGTATACATTCATGTGTGTATTCTCTCACAATGTGAAATAGGATTTATAGCCACAGTCCTAAATAAGAGTCAGTCTCTTGAGTTTAGCTCATCTTTGTGTTTGTTCTGTCTGTCTTTGCCCCTGTTTATTTTCATTTGGGAACCTAACAAAACACACAAACTAACTGTTCTGCCAGTTTGCATTACTGTCACTGTAGGTCAGTGTCCTTAAAACGTCTTACGGCTGAAATCCCGTTAACGGGATCGATATGACAACAGCCAGTGAAAGTGCAGAGCGCCAAATTCAAACAACAGAAATCTCATAATTAAAATTCCTCAAACATACAAGTATTATACACCATTTTAAAGATAAACTTGTTGTTAATCCCACCACAGTGTCTGATTTCATAAAGGCTTTACGACGAATGCATACCATGCGATTATGTTAGGTCAGCACCTAGTCACAGAAAAACACAGCCATTTTTCCAGCCAAAGAGAGGAGTCACAAAAAGCACAAATAGAGATAAAATGAATCACTAACCTTTGATGATCTTCATCAGATGACACTCATAGGACTTAATGTTACACAATACATGTATGTTTTGTTCGATAAAGTTCATATTTATATCCAAAAATCTCAGTTTACATTGGCGTGTTATGTTCAGTAATGTTTTGCTTCCAAAACATCCAGTGATTTTGCAGAGAGCCACATCAATTTACAGAAATACTCATAATAAACATTGATAAAAGATACAAGTGTTATGGAATTATAGATATACTTCTCCGTAATGCAACCGCTGTGTCAGATTTCAAAAAAGCTTTACGGAAAAGGCACACCATGCAATAATCTGAGTACAGCGCTCAGACACAAAAACAAGCCATACAGATACCCGCCATGTTGTAGAGTCAACAGAAGTCAAAAATAGTATTATAAATATTCACTTACCTTTGATGATCTTCATCGGAATCCCAGTTCCACAATAAATGTTTGTTTTGTTCGATAAAGTCCATAATTTATGTCCAAATACCTCCTTTTTGTTTGAGCGTTTAGTTCACAAATCATGAGGCGCGAGCACTAGGTCCAGACGTAATGTAAAAAAGTTCCGTTACAGTTCGTAGAAACATGTCGCAAACGATGTATAGAATCAATCTTTAGGATGTTTTTAACAAAAATCTTCAATACTGTTCCAACTGGACAATTCCTGTGTCTTTAGAAATGCAATGGAAAGCAGGTCGCTCTCACGGCCGCGCGCGTGACCAGCTCATGGCCTTCTGCCAGACACCTGATTGAAACAGCCATCATTCGTTCCCCCTTCACAGTAGAAGCCTGAAACAAGGTTCTGTTGACATCTAGTGGAAGCCTTAGGAAGTGCAATCGGACCAAATTTACACTGTATCTTGGATAGGCAAAGAGTTAAAAAACTTCAAACCTCAGATTTCCCACTTCCTGGTTGGTTTTTGCCTGCCATATGAGTTCTGTTATACTCACAGACATTATTCAGTTTTAGAAACTTCAGAGTGTTTTCTATCCAAATCTACTAATAATATGCATATTTTAGCTTCTGGGCCTGAGTAGCAGGCAGTTTACTCTGGGCACTTTGTTCACCCAAGCTACTCAATACCGCCCCCCCCAGCCATAAGAAGTTAATGTCACTGCAGGTTAGTATCAGAGAGAGAGCAAGAGATGGACAGACCGAAAAAGGCAGAGGGAGTTAGGAGTAGGTAAGGACCGAGTAAGGACACTAACCTACATTGACAGTAAGGACACTAACCTACAGTGAGATCCCTAACCTACAGTGAGATTCCTAACCTACAGTGAGATCCCTAAACTACAGTGAGATGCCTAACCTACAGTGAGATCCCTAACATACAGTGAGATGCCTAACCTACAGTGAGATCCCTAACAGACAGTGAGATGCCTAACCTACAGTGAGATCTCTAACCTGCAGTGAGATGCCTAACCTACAGTGAGATCCCTAACATACAGTGAGATGCCTAACCTACAGTGAGATGCCTAACCTACAGTGAGATGCCTAACCTACAGTGAGATCCCTAACAGACAGTGAGATGCCTAACCTACAGTGAGATCTCTAACCTGCAGTGAGATGCCTAACCTACAGTGACAGTAAGATCCCTAACCTACAGTGAGATCTCTAAACTGCAGTGAGATGCCTAACCTACAGTGAGATCCCTAACCTACAGTGAGATGCCTAACCTACAGTGAGATCTCTAACCTGCAGTGAGATGCCTAACCTACAGTGAGATCCCTAACATACAGTGAGATGCCTAACCTACAGTGAGATCTCTAACCTGCAGTGAGATGCCTAACCTACAGTGACAGTAAGATCCCTAACCTACAGTGAGAGATAAAGGGACAGATGGAGGAGTAGAGAAATACAAAATGATTGAGTTTGAAAAGGCAGAGTACTTTTCTTCCAATTACCTGTACACACACACACACACACAGACACACACACACACACACACACACAGACAGACAGACAGAAAGACAGAGTATGAATAATGTTGTCGTTGCTCATTGCGTAGCCAGAGATTTCAAGTGCTTTTCTCTTTCAGTGTATGCAAATAAAACACACTGCGCTCCTCTTTACCTGAGCGAGAGTTAAAACACATGCACAGACAGACCGATTCAATCTGCCACGCATTCACAGGGTAATGTTTGTGTTTACAGTCTAACATCTAGTTTTTTTGAGATGGAGTGAAAAGCTAAGTACCCCCCTTCCTTCCCCCTCCCCGCACCCGCTGTTTGATGTGGCCTCTTCAGCCTTATTAATTTCATATTCTATTATCCCCCTCTTTCTCTCTTCCCCATTGTGTGTGTGTGTGTTTGTGTGTGTGTTTGTGTGCAGCACCAGAGAGCCTGATGCGGAGGCCTTCATGGATACGCTGTTTCACGAGCTGGCTGTGAGACAAAACAATGGTAGGAAGTTAATGTACCTCTTGTAGTAAGAGAAAGGGGGGAGAGAGAAAGTAAAAGGGTGAGAGAGGACTGGGGAGATTGAGAGACAAGGATGGGAGAAAAAGAGAGATGGGGAAAAATGGAGGCAAACAGAATATGTTCACTTACACTATTGGAACTTACATTACTATAGTAAACTGGTAGGGCCAGTGATATTGAGGCTAAAGTAGTGGCTATAGTTTCAGTATTGAGTTGTTTTCTGTGTATGATCAGCTCTATGTTGGGTCAATTAATCATGTGTGTGTTTCCATAGTAATGGGTCCCAGGGTCCTGACGGTGCAGGGCAGAGAGTTGAGACTGGAGAAGACCTGTGGAAACATCGCTGACTGTACCTTTAAAGAACTGTGTGATAGAGTGAGTTACTTCCACAACTATCTTCTCTATCACTCTCTCTTTATTTTTTTTGTATTTATCTCCCTCTCTCTTTCTCCCAACTCCGCCTCTCTCCTGCTTGTTATTGTATCTCTCTCTTCTCTGTGTTGACTATGCTCTGCTACTTTTTCTCTTCCAACCAGATCCCTCTATTCTTCCTTATTCTTCCGCTCTCTTTTTACCCTCACTCCCCCCTTCGCTCTATCGTTCCTGTTTTCTTAATTTATCCACTCATTGTACTTTTTCCTGCTGTTTTTTTCAACCTCCTTCATTGTGTCCTTCCCCTTTGTTTCTGCCTCTTCTTCTTTTACATTTTTTTTGCTCATTCTCAATCCTTCTGCTCTCGTCCTTGCTCTCTCCTTTCCCCTCCAATTCTATATTCATTCATCTGTGCGCTGTTCAAGGTCAAAGACTACAGGCTATTTTTAACAGTTTTTGTTCAGCAGGGAATAGCATTGGCCTTTTTAGTGTTTCTAAACTGAACAAAAATATAAATGCAATATGTAAAGTATTCAGACCCTTTCCACAGTACTTTGTTGAAGCACCTTTGGCAGTGATTACAGGGTATGGTGCTACAAGCTTAGCAAACCTGTATTTGGGGAGTTTCTTCCATTCTTCTTTGCAAATCCTCTCAAGCTCTGTCAGGTTGGATGGGGAGCGTCGCTGCACAGCTATTTTCAGGTCTTTCCAGAGATGTTCGATCGGGTTCAAGTCCGGGCTCTGGCTGGGCCACTCAAGGACATTCAGAGACTTGTCCCGAAGCCGTCACGAAGCCACTCCTGCGTTGTCTTGGCTGTGTGCTTAGGATCGTTGTCTTGTTAGAAGGTGAACCTTGCCCCAGTCTGAGGTCCTGAGCGCTCTGGAGCATGTTTTCATCAAGGATCTCTGTACTTTGCTCTGTTCATCTTTCCCCCATCCTGACTAGTCTCTGCTCCCTGCTTCTGAAAAACATCCCCACAGCATGATGCTGCCACCACTGTGCTTCACCGTAGGGATGGTGCCAGGTTTCCTCCACACGTGGCGCTTGGCATTCAGGCAAAATAGTTCAATCTTGGTTTCTCATGGTCTGAGAGACCTTTAGGTGCCTTTTGGCAAACTCCAAACTGGTTGTCAGGTTGCCTTTTACTGAGGAGTGGCTTCCGTCTGGCCACTCTACCACAAAGGCCTGATTGGTGGAGTGCTGCAGAGATTGTTCTCCCATCTCCACAGAGGAACCATCGGGTTCTTGATCACCTCCCTGACCAAGGCCCTTCTCCCCTGATTGTTCAGTTTGGCTGGGTGGCTAGCTCTAGGAAGAGTCTTGGTGGTTCCAAACTTCTTCCATTTAAGAATGATGGAGGTGGGGGGGGGACAAAATGACGCCGTAGAGAGAACACTGTGTTTCAGCGAGCTCCCGTGGCATTCGTAAATTTATATTTTTACATGAATCTCCTAGCTGGAAAAAGTGGTAGAATTGGCTAAATAAGTTTTCCTGCAATGAGTCTTGATGGCTATTTCTCAAAAATCTCCGACAACATGCCCAACAGAACTACTAAGAACTCGACCAAAACCACCATCCCTGTAGATGTGCAGGAGGAGCTAGCTAACGTTAGCGAAGCTAACACCATTGCGGATCCAGGCACAATGGACCTGGTGATTCAAAAGATGACTGATAACATTACTAAAGTGACCATACATTCACATCATATTTTATTACAGAGTTTAAAGCATTTTTCTCTATTAACTCTCAATCAACAGATAACCCCTCGCTCCTATGGGAAACCTGTAAAGCGTATGCCAGGGGTCTGATTATGTCATACACAGCCACTAAGAGGCGGAAAAAGCGTGAAAAGCAAAAAACGTTAGAGGGTGAATTAGAAACTAAAGAGAAGGACTACATTAAAACGCCCACTCCTGCCCTATGAAAGGAAATATCAGTCCTTAGATCAACGTTAGACTCTCTCCTAACACAGGACGCTGAAAAGACAATGAGAATGTCAGGCAAAAGCTATATGAACATGGCGATAAGCCAGGGAAGTACTTGGCATACCTAGCTAAAAGAGAGCTGACTCTCAGTCAATTGCTACTATTACTGATTCTGATGGCAAGCATTTATATGAAAATAAATTGATAAATGACTCATTTAAGACATTTTTTTACAAACTTTTATGCCTCAGAACTGCCAAAGGATGCACCCAAATTAATGGAGAACTTATTTTATAAGATTGAGCTCCCTACTATCTACGAAGAACAGAGGTCTCTCCTTAATGCCCCTATTACTGAGGAAGAGATAATGTTCGCAATTAAGAATCTGCAAAATGGTAAGGCCCCAGGACCAGACGGGTTTGGTAGTGAGTTCTATAAAGAGTTCCATGGCCTGATCCTTGAGCCATTGCGTGATATGTTTAACCACTCATTTTCAAATGACCAGCTCCCTCAAACGCTGAGAGAAGCCAACATATCACTTATTCTCAGAAAGGGAAAATGTCCAGAGTCTTGTTCCTCGTACAGACCAATTTCCCTTCTGAATGTGGATAGAAATTGCTTTCTAAAATTCTAGCCACAAGATTGGAGGACTCACTGCCACTAATTGTGAAAGGAGACCAAATCAAATCAAATCAAATTTATTTATATAGCCCTTCGTACATCAGCTGATATCTCAAAGTGCTGTACAGAAACCCAGCCTAAAACCCCAAACAGCAAGCAATGCAGGTGTAGAAGCACGGTGGCTAGGAAAAACTCCCTAGAAAGGCCAAAACCTAGGAAGAAACCTAGAGAGGAACCAGGCTATGTGGGGTGGCCAGTCCTCTTCTGGCTTTGCCGGATGGAGATTATAACAGAACATGGCCAAGATGTTCAAATGTTCATAAATGACCAGCATGGTCGAATAATAATAAGGCAGAACAGTTGAAACTGGAGCAGCAGCACAGTCAGGTGGAAGTTGAAACTGGAGCAGCAGCATGGCCAGGTGGACTGGGGACAGCAAGGAGTCATCATGTCAGGTAGTCCTGGGGCATGGTCCTAGGGCTCAGGTCAGTTGAAACTGGAACAGCAGCATGGCCAGGTGGACTGGGGACAGCAAGGAGTGATCATGTCAGGTAGTCCTGGGGCATGGTCCTAGGGCTCAGGTCCTCCGAGAGAGAGAAAGAAAGAGAGAAGGAGAGAATTAGAGAACGCATACTTAGATTCACACAGGACACCGAATAGGACAGGAGAAGTACTCCAGATATAACAAACTGACCCCAGACACATAAACTACTGCAGCATAAATACTGGAGGCTGAGACAGGAGGGGTCAGGAGACACTGTGGCCCCATCCGAGGACACCCCCGGACAGGGCCAAACAGGAAGGATATAACCCCACCCACTTTGCCAAAGCACAGCCCCCACACCACTAGAGGGATATCTTCAACCACCAACTTACCATCCTGAGACAAGGCTGAGTATAGCCCACAAAGATCTCCGCCACGGCACAACCCAAGGGGGGGGGCGCCAACCCAGACAGGATGACCACAACAGTGAATCAACCCACTCAGGTGACGCACCTCCTCCAGGGACGGCATGAGAGAGCCCCGGTAAGCCAGTGACTCAGCCCCTGTAATAGGGTTAGAGGCAGAGAATCCCAGTGGAAAGAGGGGAACCGGCCAGGCAGAGACAGCAAGGGCAGTTCGTTGCTCCAGAGCCTTTCCGTTCACCTTCCCACTCCTGGGCCAGACTACACTCAATCATATGACCCACTGAAGAGATGAGTCTTCAGCAAAGACTTAAAGGTTGAGACCGAGTTTGCGTCTCTGACATGGGTAGGCAGACCGTTCCATAAAAATGGAGCTCTATAGGAGAAAGCCCTGCCTCCAGCTGTTTGCTTAGAAATTCTAGGGACAATTAGGATGCCTGCGTCTTGTGACCGTAGCGTACGTGTAGGTATGTACGGCAGGACCAAATCAGAGAGATAGGTAGGAGCAAGCCCATGTAATGCTTTGTAGGTTAGCAGTAAAACCTTGAAATCAGCCCTTGCTTTGACAGGAAGCCAGTGTAGAGAGGCTAGCACTGGAGTAATATGATCAAATTTTTGGTTCTAGTCAGGATTCTAGCAGCCGTATTTAGCACTAACTGAAGTTTATTTAGTGCTTTATCCGGGTAGCCGGAAAATAGAGCATTGCAGTAGTCTAACCTAGAAGTGACAAAAGCATGGATTAATTTTTCTGCATCATTTTTGGACAGAAAGTTTCTGATTTTTGCAATGTTACGTAGATGGAAAAAAGCTGTCCTCGAAATGGTCTTGATATGTTCTTCAAAAGGGAGATCAGGGTCCAGAGTAACGCCGAGGTCCTTCACAGTTTTATTTGAGACGACTGTACAACCATTAAGATTAATTGTCAGATTCAACAGAAGATCTCTTTGTTTCTTGGGACCTAGAACAAGCATCTCTGTTTTGTCCGAGTTTAATAGTAGAAAGTTTGCAGCCATCCACTTCCTTATGTCTGAAACACATGCTTCTAGCGAGGGCAATTTTGGGGCTTCACCATGTTTCATTGAAATGTACAGCTGTGTGTCATCCGCATAGCAGTGGAAGTTTACATTATGTTTTCGAATAACATCCCCAAGAGATAAAATATATAGTGAAAACAATAGTGGTCCTAAAACGGAACCTTGAGGAACACCGAAATTTACAGTTGATTTGTCAGAGGACAAACCACTCACAGAGACAAACTGATATCTTTCCGACAGATAAGATCTAAACCAGGTAGACCAATTTGGGTTTCCAATCTCTCCAAAAGAATGTGGTGATCGATGGTATCAAAAGCAGCACTAAGGTCTAGAAGCACGAGGACAGATGCAGAGCCTTGGTCCGATGCCATTAAAATGTCATTTACCACCTTCACAAGTGCAGTCTCAGTGCTATGATGGGGTCTAAAACCAGACTGAAGCATTTCGTATACATTGTTTGTCTTCAGGAAGGCAGTGAGTTGCTGCGCAACAGCCTTCTCTAAAATTTTTGAGAGGAATGGAAGATTCGATATAGGCCGATAGTTTTTTATATTTTCTGGGTCAAGGTTTGGCTTTTTCAAGAGAGGCTTTATTACTGCCACTTTTAGTGAGTTTGGTACACATCCAGTGGATAGAGAGCCGTTTATTATGTTCAACATAGGAGGGCCAAGCACAGGAAGCAGCTCTTTCAGTAGTTTAGTTGGAATAGGGTCCAGTATGCAGCTTGAAGGTTTAGAGGCCATGATTATTTTCATCATTGTGTCAAGAGATATAGTACTAAAACACTTGAGCGTCTCTCTTGACACGCAGGTTTAAAGAGGAGTCCGTAATTTGCTTTCTAATAATCATAATCTTTTCCTCAAAGAAGTTAATGAATTTATCACTGCTAAAGTGAAAGCCATCCTCTCTTGGGGAATGCTGCTTTTTAGTTAGCTTTGCGACAGTATCAAAAAGGAATTTCGGATTGTTCTTATTTTCCTCAATTAAGTTAGAAAATAGGATGATCGAGCAGCAGTAAGGGCTCTTCGGTACTGCACGGTACTGTCTTTCCAAGCTAGTCGGAAGACTTCCAGTTTGATGTGGCGCCATTTCCGTTCCAATTTTCTGGAACCTTGCTTCAGAGTTCGGGTATTTTCTGTGTACCAGGGAGCTAGTTTCTTATGAGAAATGTTTTTAGTTTTTAGGGGTGCAACTGCATCTAGGGTATTGCGCAAGGTTAAATTGAGATCCTCAGTTATTTACATTTAACATTTAAGTCATTTAGCAGACGCTCTTATCCAGAGCGACTTACAAATTGTTATGTGGTTAACTGATTTTTGTCCTCTGGCGTCCTTGGGTAGGCAGAGGGAGTCTGGAAGGGCATCAAGGAATCTTTGTGTTGTCTGTGAATTTATAGCACAACTTTTGATGTTCCTTGGTTGGGGTCTGAGCAGATTATTTGTTGCAATTGCAAACGTAATAAAATGGTGGTCCGATAGTCCAGGATTATGAGGAAAAACATTAAGATCCACAACATTTATTCCATGGGACAAAACTAGGTCCAGCGTATGACTGTGACAGTGAGTGGGTTCAGAGACATGTTGGACAAAACCCACTGAGTCGATGATGGCTCCGAAAGCCTTTTGGAGTGGGTCTGTGGACTTTTCCATGTGAATATTAAAGTCACCAAAGATTAGAATATTATCTGCTATGACTACAAGGTCCGATAGGAATTCAGGGAACTCAGTGAGAAACGCTGTATATGGCCCAGGAGGCCTGTAAACAGTAGCTATAAAAAGTGATTGAGTAGGCTGCATAGATTTCATGACTAGAAGCTCAAAAGACGAAAACGTCATTTTTTTTTTTGTAAATTGAAATTTGCTATCGTAAATGTTAGCAACACCTCCGCCTTTGCGGGATGCACGGGGATATGGTCACTAGTGTAGCCAGGAGGTGAGGCCTCATTTAAAACAGTAAATTCATCAGGCTTAAGCCATGTTTCAGTCAGGCCAATCACATCAAGATTATGATCAGTGATTAGTTCATTGACTATAATTGCCTTTGAAGTAAGGGATCTAACATTAAGTAGCCCTATTTTGAGATGTGAGGTATCATGATCTCTTTCAGTAATGACAGGAATGGAGGTGGTCTTTATCCTAGTGAGATTGCTAAGGCGAACACCGGCATGTTTAGTTTTGCCCAACCTAGGTCGAGGCACAGACACGGTCTCAATGGTGATAGCTGAGCTGACTACACTGACTGTGCTAGTGGCAGACTCCACTATGCTGGCAGGCTGGCTAACAGCCTGCTGCCTGGCCTGCACCCTATTTCATTGTGGAGCTAGAGGAGTTAGAGCCCTGTCTATGTTGGTAGATAAGATGAGAGCACCCCTCCAGCTAGGATGGAGTCCGTCACTCCTCAGCAGGTCAGGCTTGGTCCTGTTTGTGGGTGAGTCCCAGAAAGAGGGCCAATTATCTACAAATTCTATCTTTTGGGAGGGGCAGAAAACAGTTTTCAACCAGCGATTGAGTTGTGAGACTCTGCTGTAGAGCTCATCACTCCCCTAACTGGGAGGGGCCAGAGACAATTACTCGATGCCGACACATCTTTCTAGCTGATATGCACGCAGAAGCTATGTTGCGCTTGGTGATCTCTGACTGTTTCATCCTAACATCGTTGGTGCCGACGTGGATAACAATATCTCTATACTCTCTACACTCGCCAGTTTTAGCTTTAGCCAGCACCATCTTCAGATTAGCCTTAACGTCGGTAGCCCTGCCCCGGGTAAACAGTGTATGATCGCTGGATGATTCGCTTTAAGGCTAATACTGCGGGTAATGGAGTCGCCAATGACTAGAGTTTTCAATTTGTCAGAGCTAATGGTGGGAAGCTTCGGCGTCTCAGACCCCGTAACGGGAGGAGTAGAGACCAGAGAAGAATCGGCCTCTGACTCCGACCCGCTGCTTAATGGGGAAAACCGGTTGAAAGTTTCTGTCGGCTGAATGAGCGACACCGGTTGAGCGTTCCTACAGCATTTCCTTCCAGAAACCGTGAGAAAGTTGTCCGGCTGCGGGGACTGTGCCAGGGGATTTATACTCTTATCTGTACTTACTGGTGGCACAGATGCTGTTTCATCCTTTCCTACACTGAAATTACCCTTGCCTAACGATTGCGTCTGAAGCTGGGCATGCAGCACAGCTATCCTCGCCGTAAGGCGAGTACAGCGGCTGCAATTAGAAGGCATCATGTTAATGTTACTACTTAGCTTCGGCTGTTGGAGGTCCTGACGAATCGTGTCCAGATAAAGCGTCCGGAGTGAAAAAGTTGAGGAAAAAAATAAATAAATATATGAACGGTAATTAAAAAGTGAAAACCGTAAAGTTGTCAGGTAGCAAAATAGGTTGGCAACAAAACGCACAGCAACTCGAAAACAAGCCTGCAAGTTGTGACCAAACTGGCTTCATTAAGGTCCGTAAAGTCATGCAACAATGTCAGGCGGCTTCTTAATGTAATTCAAGCCTACCAACAAAGTGCTATGGATGGTCTTGTGCTCTCCCTAGATGCTGAGAAAGCATTTGATCGTGTGGAGTAGTCTTACCTATTCTTTGCTCTAAATAAATTTGGTCTAGGGGACAACTTTATAAAATGGGTGAAAGTTTTATATGATGATCCTCAGGCTGCTGTCCTTACTAATGGGCTAAGGTCAAATAGCTTCTCTATACACAGAGGTAAGAGACAGGGCTGTCCTTTGTCCCCTCTCCTATTTGCACTCGTTATGGAACCATTGGCCGAGGCCATCAGGGTAACGCCTGCTATACAGGGGCTGCTCATTGGTGATGTTCACCATAAAATAAGCTTGTATGCTGATGATGTCCTGATATTCATCTCTAGTTCCGAGACTTCAATTACATCTCTTATAAATATTATTGAATTATTCAGCGAATTCTCAGGCTACAAGATTAACTTAACTAAATCAGAGGCTATGCCACTTGGTAACCTAGACTCTGTACCTAATACTTCTCCCCCCTTCCCTTTTAAATGGTCTCCCTCAGGTTTCATGTATCTGGGTATATTTGTAACTCCTAAATTCCAGCAACTGTTCAAAGCCAATTTTGTTCCCTTGTTTGATACAATAAGACAGGATCTGGAGCGCTGGAACTCTCTCCCGATTTCTTGGTTGGGTAGAATATCCCTCTTGAAAATGAACATTTTACCTAGACTATTTTACCCAATCCAAATGATCCCAGTATTACTCTCCAATAAGGTAATAAAGGATGTAAATGGATGGCTAAGTTCCTTTATATGGAGTAAATGCAAGCTAAGACTTAAGATGGCAATATTGCAGCTGCCAAGTTCTGCCCAATATCAGGTTCTATCAGTGGTGTGCCCACCTATGTTATATTTCTGACTGGATCACAAATGATGACTCCTCTATTTGGTTAGACATTGAGACTTCTCTTTCAAAACAACCCTTACAGGATCTTTTATTTTTCAGAAGTTTCAAGTCTGTAGAAGATCACTGCAATAATCCCATTACACTTAAAACACAAAGTATGGAGGTCAGTTCAACGCTTCCTGGGAAGGTCCAAACTAACCTCTGCTCTTACCCCAATTCTTAACAACCCAGATTTTAGTCCAGGATTGCTGGATGCTGGCTTTAACTTTTGGCTTAATAAGGGCATACGCAGACTAAATTACTTATTTGCTGATAAGATTTTATTGTCATTTGAGCAGATGGTCGAGAAATATCGACTCCCAAAGCAGGACTTTTTCCGCTTCCTACAAGTAAAACATTATATTCTGAAGAGCACCACCTTAATTGGTAACCCTGATACAGTGGGGCAAAAAAGTATTTAGTCAGCCACCAATTGTGCAAGTTCTCCCACTTAAAAAGATGAGAGGCCTGTAATTTTCTTCATAGGTACACTTCAACTATGACAGACAAAATGAGAGAAAAAATCCAGAAAATCACATTGTAGGATTTTTAATGCATTTATTTGCAAATTATGGTGGAAAATAAGTATTTGGTCAACAACAAAAGTTTATCTCAATACTTTGTTATATACCCTTTGTTGGCAATGACAGAGGTCAAACGTTTTCTGTAAGTCTTCACAAGGTTTTCACACACTGTTGCTGGTATTTTGGCCCATTCCTCCATGCAGATCTCCTCTAGAGCAGTGATGTTTTGGGGCTGTTGCTGGGCAACACGGACTTTCAACTCCCTCCAAAGATTTTCTATGGGGTTGAGATCTGGAGACTGGCTAGGCCACTCCAGGACCTTGACATGCTTCTTACGAAGCCACTCCTTCGTTGCCCGGGCGGTGTGTTTGGGATCATTGTCATGCTGAAAGACCCAGCCACGTTTCATCTTCAATGCCCTTGTTGATGGAAGGAGGTTTTCACTCAAAATCTCACGATACATTGCCCCATTCATTCTTTCCTTTACACTGATCAGTCGTCCTGGTCCCTTTGCAGAAAAACAGCCCCAAAGCATGATGTTTCCACCCCCATGCTTCACAGTAGGTATGGTGTTCTTTGGATGCAACTCAGCAGTCTTTGTCCTCCTAACACGACGAGTTGAGTTTTTACCAAAAAGTTATATTTTGGTTTCATCTGACCATATGACATTCTCCCAATCTTCTTCTGGATCATCCAAATGCTCTCTAGCAAACTACAGACGGGCCTGGACATGTACTGGCTTAAGCAGGGGAACACGTCTGGCACTGCAGGATTTGAGTCCCTGGTGGCGTAGTGTGTTACTGATGGTAGTCTTTGTTACTTTGTTCCCAGCTCTCTGCAGGTCATTCACTAGGTCCCCCCGTGTGGTTCTGGGATTTTTGCTCACTGTTCTTGTGATAATTTTGACCCCACGGGTTGAGATCTTGCGTGGAGCCCCAGATCGAGGGAGATTATCAGTGGTCTTGTATGTCTTCCATTTCCTAATAATTGCTCCCACAGTTGATTTCTTCAAACCAAGCTGCTTACCTATTGCAGATTCAGTCTTCCCAGCCTGGTGCAGGTCTACAATTTAGTTTCTGGTGTCCTTTGACAGCTCTTTGGTCTTGGCCATAGTGGAGTTTGGAGTGTGACTGTTTGAGGTTGTGGACATGTGTCTTTTATACTGATAACAAGTTCAAACAGGTGCCAATAATACAGGTAACGAGTGGAGGACAGAGGAGCCTCTTAAAGAAGAAGTTACAGGTCTGTGAGAGCCAGAAATCTTGCTTGTTTGTTGGTGACCAAATACTTATTTTCCACCATATTTTGCAAATAAATTCATTAAAAATCCTACAATGTGATTTTCTGGATTTTTTTTCTCATTTTGTCTGTCATAGTTGAAGTGTACCTATGATGAAAATTACCGTCCTCTCTCATCTTTTTAAGTGGGAGAACTTGCACAATTGGTGGCTGACTAAATACTTTTTTTGCCCCACTGTATGTCTGTCATTGAAAGAATGCTTTTTTTTCCACAAAGGAAAATGTCTGTAAGTCTGTTTTATGATGCTTTAAGGTCCTTTTCTGCTGTCAACACACAGAGAGTGAAACAAGTGTGGGAGAAAGAATTGTCTGTTACTATTGACGAAGAGATGTGGGAGGACATTTGGAGATATGCAAAAACAATATCTATATGTAATCGTACTAGAGCAATCCAATTAAGAATAATACACAGATTGCATATATCCCCAAATCGCAGACATGCTTTTAGCCCCACTTCCTCTTCTCCTCAGTGTCTTAAATGCAAAACGGATACAGGCACCCTAACACATTGTTTATGGTCATGTACCAAAATACAAATATACTGGTCTGGCGTTCTGCAAGAAATTGAAAAGATCCTAGGGGTTGATCTAGAATTGGACCCAGTTTCTTTACTGTTGGGTCTCCCTAGAAGGCATGTTACTTCTGTGGGTAAGAGAGGCTTTACAACATCCTTACATTCGCAACGAGGAAAAACATCCTTTTACAGTGGATTAGTGATGAGGTTCCTTCTATTAAAGATTGGCATTAGATAATATTTGAATGGGTGCCTCTGGAATATCTGACATGTACATTGCATTCTAAAACAGACCAGTTCTACAAAGTACGGGAACCTTATCTAAGTTACCTAGAACCTGAGGTATCAGCTATTATGCTGCAAGGATTCTCTTAGAATGGTGGGGATCTATGTATTTCAGAACTACACTGTACGTTCCATGTGTGGAACCTAACTTCTTGGTTTAAACTGAGCTTTTTTGTTTAATTTCGGTTTGTAAGTTTGTTTAAAATGTATGTATTGAGAGACGCAATGATGGGGATGGGGTGAGAGAAGCACCGAGCGGGAAGAGGAAAATGGTGTACGTGTGTATGGGTGTGTGTGTGTATGTATGTGTGTGTATGTACATATATGTATATGCATGTGTGTGTGTATATATAAATATATATATATATATATGCAGGTATGTGTAAGTGAGTGCTGTTTTTTTCTGTTTTTTGTGTTGCTTTGTCTCTGTTGTTGTATCTCTTAGTATGGGTGAAAATTGTGAAATTCCAATAAAAAATACTGTCACAAAAAAAAGAATGATGGAGGCCACTGTGTTCTTGGGGACCTTCAATGCTGCAGAAATGTTTTGGTACCCTTCCCCAGATCTATGCCGCAACACAATCCTGTCTCGAAGCTCTACGGACAATTCCTTCTACCTCATGGCTTTGTTTTTGCTCCGATATACACTCAACTGTGGGACTTTATATAGAGAGGTTTGTGCCTTTCCAAATCATATTCAATCAATTGAAATTACCGCGGGTGGACTCCAATCAAGTTGTAGAAACATCTCAAGGATGATCAATGAAAACAGGATGTACAGTTGAAGTCGGAAGTTTACATACACTTAGGTTGGAGTCATTAAAACTTGTTTTTCAACCACTCAACAAGAAATTTGTGAACAAACTATAGTTTTGGCAAGTCGGTTAGGACATCTACTTTGTGCATGACACAAGTAATTTCTCCAACAATTGTTTACAGACAGATTATTTCACATCTAGTTCACTATCACAATTCCAGTGGGTCAGAAGTTTACATACACTATGTTGACTGTGCCTTGAAATAGCTTGGAAAATTCCAGAAAATGATGTCATGGCTTTAGAAGTTTCTGATTTACAAATTTACATAATTTGAGTCAATTGGAGGTGTACCTTTGGATGTATTTCAAGGCCTACCTTCAAACTCAGTGCCTCTTTGCTTGACATCATGGGAAAATCAAAAGAAATCAGCCAATACCTCAGAAAAATAATTGTAGACCTCCACAAGTCTGGTTCATCCTTGGGAGCAATTTCCAAACGCCTGAAGGTACCACATTCATCTGTACAAACAATAGTACGCAAGTATAAACACCATGGAACCTCGCAGCCATCATACCGCTCAGGAAGAAGATGCGTTCTGTCTCCTAGAGATAAATCTACCTTGGTGTGAAAAGTGCAAATCAATCCCAGAACAACAGCAAAGGACCTTGTGAAGATACTGGAGGAAACCGGTACAAAAGTATCTATATCCACAGTAAAACGAGTTGCATATCGACATAACCTGAAAGGCCGCTCAGAAAGGAAGAAGCCACTGCTCCAAAACCGCCATAAAAAAACAGACTACGGTTTGCAACTGCATATGGGGACAAAGATTGTACTTTTTGGAGAAATGTCCTCTGGTCTGATGAAACAAAAATAGATCTGTTTGGCCATAATGACCATCGTTATGTTTGGAGGAAGCCGAAGAACACCATCCCAACCGTGAAGCACAGGGGTGGCAGCATCATGTTGTGGGGGTGCTTTGCTGGAGCAGGGACTGGTGCACTTCACAAAATAGATGGCGTCATGAGGAAGGAAAATTATGTGGATATATTGAAGGAACATCTCAAAACATCAGTCAGGAAGTTAAAGCTTGGTCGCAAATGTCTTCACTTTCTAATAGTGAAGACATCAAAGCTATGAAATAACACATATGGAATCATGTAGTAACCAAATTTTTTTTAAACAAGTAGCCACCCTTTGCACCTTTGATGACAGCTTTGCACACGTTTTGGCATTCCCTCAACCAGATTCATGAGGTAGTCACCTGGAATGCATTTCAATTAACAGGTGTGCCTTGTTAAAATTACATTTGTGGAATTCTTTTCCTTCTTAATATGTTTGAGCCAATCAGTTGTGTTGTGACAATGTAGCGGTGGTGCACAGAAGATAGTCCTATTTGGTAAAAGCCCAAGTCCATATTCTGGCAAGAACAGCTCAAATAAGCAAAGAGAAACGACAGTTCATCATTACTGTAAGACATGAAGGTCAGTCAATGCGGAAAACTTCAAGAACCTTGAACGTTTCTTCTAGTGCAGTTGCAAAAACCATCAAGCGCTATGATGAAACTGACTCTCATGAGGATCTCCACAGTAAAGTGAGACCCATAGTTACATCTGCTGCAGAGGATAAGTTAATTAGATTTGCCAGCCTCAGAAATTGCAACCCCAATAAATGTTTCACAGTTCAAGTAACAGACACATCTCAACAGCAACTGTTCAAAGAAGATGTGAATCAGGCCTTTCGTGGTCATATTTCTGCAATAAAAACACTACCAAAGGACACCAATAATAAAAAGAGACTTGCTTGGGCCAAGAAAACACGAGCAATGGACATTAGGCCGGTGGAAATCTGTCCTTGTGTCTCTTAGATTTTTGGTTCCAACCGCCGTGCCTTTGTGGGACGAAGAGCAGGTGGATGGATGATGTCTGCATGTGTAGTTCCAACCGTGAAGCATGTAGGAGGTGGTGTAATGGTGTGGGGGTGCTTTGCTGGTGACACTCAGTGATTTATTTAGAATTCAAGGCACACTTAACCAGCATGGCTACCGCAGCAGCGATACGCCATCCCATCTGGTTTGCTCTTAGTGGGATTATAATTTGTTTTTCAACAGGACAATGACCCAACCCACCTTCAGTCTGGGTAATGGCTATTTTACCAAGAAGGAGAGTGATGGAGTGCTGCATCAGATGACCTGGCCTCCACAATCACCCGACATCAACCCAATTGAGATGTTTTGGGATGAGTTGGACCACGGAGTGAAGGAAAAGCAGCCAACAAGTGCTCAGCATATGTGAGAACTCCTTCAAGAATGTTGTTAAAGCATTCCAGGTGAAGCTGGTTGAGAGAATGCCAAGGGTGTGCAAAGCTGTCATCAAGGCAAAGGGTGGCTACTTTGAAGGATCTCAAATAAAATGGTTACTACATGATTCATATGTGTTATATCATTGTTTTGATTTCTTCACTATTATTATACAATGTAGAAAATAGTAAAAATAAAGAAAAACCCTTGTCTGGTCTGAAAACCTGTGTGCCCTAACTTTTGACTGGTACTGTATGTGCTATTATTTCATTGTGGCGAGGAATTTATATCCATCCATCTCCACGATTTTGTCTGTTGGGAAATGTTAATATTGGTGATCAATATTAGAGAAAGTGTTCTAATCTAGGTCTAATTCCTGCAAAAAATTGTATAGCCATCATTTGGAAACGCCTCATATTCACATTCAATAACAAACTGGAGGACTGAACTATCTAGTTACATCCCACTAGGTTTCTATATACTATGAAGTCAAACAAAAACCAGACTTATATGACAGAGTTTGGAGGCCATATGTGGACCATTTCGGGGAGTGTGGTGCTTAAGTGGAAGTGACGGCTACTTGTGCCGCGCATGCTTGCCGGTCGGGGCTCTGGGGTTTCCAACTTTCTGACTGGTTGTGGTTGTGCACATGTCGCGTTTGTGTTTTAGTGTGTGATTGTGGGCAAGTGCGGGCATGTTTTTGTATGTTTTGTTTTTGCCTGTATTCTTTCTGTTTGTGAATGTCAGTTTATTTTGGATCCATTTTTTTACTTTAATATTACGGTTTGCAACTGCACATGGGGACAAAGATTGTACTTTTTGGAGAAATGACCTCTGGTCTGATGAAACAAAAATAGAACTGTTTGGCCATACTGACCATCATTATGTTTGGAGGAAAAAAGATGTGGATATATTGAAGCAACATCTCAAGACATCAGTCAGGAAGTTAAAGCTTGGTCGCAAATGGGTCTTCCAAATGGACAATGGACCCCAAGCATACTTCCAAAGTTGTGGAAAATGGCTTAAGGACAACAAAGTCAAGGTATTGGAGTGGCCATCACAAGGCCCTGACCTCAATCCCACAGAAGGCCTCCAAAACCTGACTCAGTTACACCAGCTCTGTCACCCAACTTATTGTGGGAAGCTTGTGGAAGGCTACCCGAAACGTTTGACCCAAGTTAAACAATTTAAAGGCAATACTACCAAATACTAATTGAGTGTATGTAAACTTCTGACACACTGAGAATGTGTTGAAAGAAATAAAGCTGAAATAAATCATTCTCTCTACTATTGTTCTGACATTTCACATTCTCAAAATAAAGTGGTGATCCTAACTGACCTAAAACAGGGAATTTTTACTAGAATTAAATGTCAGGAATTGTGAAAAACTGAGTTTAAATTAATTTGGCTAAGGTGTATGTAAACTTCCGACTTCAACTGTACCTGAGCTCAATTTCGAGTCCTTGAGCGAAGGCTTTGAATACTGTATTTTTTATAAATTTGCAAAAAAAATCTAAAAACCTGTTTTCGCTTTGTCATTATGGGATATTGTGTGTGTGTGTGTGTGTGTAGATTGATGAGCAACATTTTTTATTGAATCTATTTTTAAATAAGATTGTAATATAACAATGTGGAAAAAAGGAAAGGGTCTAAATACTTTAAGAATGGACTATGCCAGGGTTCTCACAAATAAGTGGGGTTCTGCTCCATCTTGTCAGCGCCACTATGTAAAGATTTCAGACCAAATGAAACTGACATAGAGTAACTATCATTACTAAATTTTTGAACTCCAATGACTTTGTCACTTTGTGAAACCGGCTGTTGATAAATTCAGAGCGTTATCATGTTCCTCAATTAATTTAGTGCATTTCAGCAGTAGGCTATCTTGACACAGAGTGCACCCCGAGTATAGTGTTGTCGAATCATACAAACTTTGTAACGGACGTCAAATGACAAAAGTTGCTAAACTAGCTCCCTCAACTAATGACAGAATATCTCATATGTTTGGCAAAATCAAGTTGATGATTATAGAGAAGATAGCAGCACAGCTCATGAATAACGGGATCAAGTTGTTGATTATAGAGAAGATAGCAGATCAGCTCATGAATAATGGGATCAAGTTGATGATTATAGAGAAGATAGCAGATCAGCTCATGAATAATGGGATCAAGTTGATGATTATAGAGAAGATAGCAGATCAGCTCATGAATAATGGGATCAAGTTGATGATTATAGAGAAGATAGCAGATCAGCTCATGAATAATGGGATCAAGTTGATGATTATAGAGAAGATAGCAGATCAGCTCATGAATAATGGGATCAAGTTGATGATTATAGAGAAGATAGCAGATCAGCTCATGAATAATGGGATCAAGTTGATGATTATAGAGAAGATAGCAAATCAGCTCATGAATAATGGGATCAAGTTGATGATTATAGAGAAGATAGCAGATCAGCTCATGAACAACAGGGAGATAACGAGTGGAAATAGTACATGGTATCTTAGTAGGGACCAACTCTGTTTAAAAAATCAAATAAAATACATATCTACTCTCATACCAATTGATCACACATTCTCTACCACAGGCCTACGAGACAGTGCAGAGAAGTGGGGGGAATGTTCTAGCATCATTTTGACATGTATAGGTGAGAGAAGTGCTTTGATAATGCATTGCAGCCTATGGATTACAGAATGAAGTTAGGAATTTTAATGCGAGACAGGAGTCAGGATTTTGGGTTGAGAGTGGGATTCAGATTGGATAGGAAAATAGCCTAGGCTCTAGGACAGGAGAAGATTTTTCCTCATGCATCTCTGAATTGTTAACAGATTTCATCTCTGTGACAGAGATGCCTATGTAGTGAATTGTGCATAGGCCTAATAAATTTGTGACTGTCTGAAGAGTCTCAATGACTGCTCAAAGAGGTTATTTTATAGGCTATACTGTAGCGTTCAGTTCGCATGTGCAGTCTGTCGGTTTCAATTATACGTGTGCTTTGAATTTATGGTGACTTTTTGTGAAGTAAATACACTAGGCTAAAGGCTTACATGTGACAACCTGTTTGGATAATGTGCTATTGAATGTTTAGCTATCTTTGGCTGCGCGTGTTGTGTATTTTGTGGAATAGCATTAGTGTGACTTTGGGGGTAAATGTTGTAATTTCCTGGGTTTTGTCATTTAAAAAAATCTGAAAATGTGAAATGTTCCAGGGACAGTCCCAGGATTCTGGTTTGCCATATTAATCCCTACATTGTACTATGCAGATATAGGATCTCAAGTTTATCAATATTTTGTTGCTGAGAATTTTCCTGCACCGCAGGAAAGGGGATACCTAGTCAGTTGTGCATTTAACCCAACCCCTCTGAATCAGAGGTGCGGGGGGATGCCATAATCGACATCCACGTCTTCGGCAGTTGAGCGTTGTGATTTACATAAATTCACTGAAAGTCCACTGTTAAATTAACAGTATTGCACTTTTCAAGTAGCCTACTTTTGGCCAGCTAATAGCCTAACCTAACCTTGTGTAACAGTATCAAGCAACATTGTGGACTAAACATTCAAGTCCTTTTGCTGCAGGATTATTTTGCCTGGACAATATAGGTCAAATTAAGATCCTACATCTGTACTTGTGTGATTGCTTATTATCCCTGTCTCTGTATGTTCCAGCCAGTGGGTGCTAGTGACTACCTGGAGATGGCCCAGGCGTTTGACACAGTGTTTATCCGTCATGTCCCCATGCTTACCCTCACTCTGAAGGATCAGGCACGGCGCTTCATCACACTGATAGACAATTTCTATGACAACAAGGTCAGTGTCAGTCACACTGCATGGGGAAAAACTTGATGTTTTACATTAACATTTTTAGTCATTTAGCAGACTCTTATGAGGAGCGACAGAAGCAATTAAGTTTAAGTGCCTTACTCGGGGATTCAAACCAGCGACCTTTTGGTTACTGGCCCAACGCTCTTAACCACTAGGCTACCTGTGTTAGGTACTACTGCCTAGGTGCTTCCCAATCTGTACCTGTAACTCAAGTATTTGACATACTGCCATGGTCCGTAGCTGCAGGGTCTATACTGTAGTTTGTTGTAGGCGTTATTATGTGCAATAGCATCACCTGTAACCATCTATTCACACTCTATCTTACAGCAGGTGTCACTGTTTCACTTTAGTTGTTACAGAGTTGTTACCATTCCATTGTCCATCTGTCACAGGTGAGGGTGGTGCTGTTAGCTGATGCCCCTCTGGACAGGCTGTTTGTCCACTCTGGAGGGGAGGACGACCGTGACCGCATGCTACTGGACGACCTGGGCCTGAGCGGGGTGAGACCACACGGTCCAACCACAACAAGACCAGAACATAACCAAAAACACATTCTTAATGTCGGGTTGGAACCAAAAATTATTTTCCAATTATTCCTTTTTGAACTGAACCATCATTTTCCGACCAGCAAAATAATGTTCGGAACCGGTTCGAACCCCAAAAAAGTAATGGTTTATATTGTTCTTTTTTTATTGTTTCACTTTTTCTTCTCCCCAATTTCGTGATATCCATTTGTCCCAATCACTGCAACTCCGGTACGGAGGCCCACCTGTTCCTTTTTAAAGCTCTGAAATCTTAACTTCTTGCGTCGAGCCCATCCCGGATCCGGGATCGTGACTACAGCCTCAAGTCCATTACCATAACGCAACGTTAACTATTCATGAAAATCGCAAATGAAATGAAATCAATATGCTAGCTCTCAAGCTTAGCCTTTTGTTAACAACACTGTCATCTCAGATTTTCAAAAATATGCTTCTCAACCATAGCAAAACAAGCATTTGTGTAACAGCATTGATAGTTAGCATAGCATTTAGCGTTAGCATTCAGCAGGCAACATTTTCACAAAAACCAGAAAAGCATTCAAATAAAATCATTTACCTTTGAAGAACTTCGGATGTTTTCAATGAGGAGACTCTCAGTTAGATAGCAAATGTTCAGTTTTTCCTGAAAGATTATTTGTTTAGGAGAAATCGCTCCATTTTGTGCGTCACGTTTAGCTACGAAAAAAACCTGTATCCAGGATTGTGTAAATCTATCCGCAAGCTCATTAGCATAACACAACGTGAACTATTTATGAAAATCGCAAATGAAATGAAATCAATATGCTAGCTCTCAAGCTTAGCCTTTTGTTAACAACACTGTCATCTCTGATTTTCAAAAATATGCTTCTCAACCATAGCAAAACAAGCATTTGTGTAACAGTATTGATAGCTATTGATAGCTAGCGTAGCATTTAGCGTTAGCATTCAGCAGGCAACATTTTCACAAAAACCAGAAAAGCATTCAAATAAAATCATTTACCTTTGAAGAACTTTGGATGTTTTCAATGAGGAGACTCTCAGTTAGATAGCAAATGTTTAGTTTTTCCTGAAAGATTATTTGTGCAGGAGAAATCGCTCCGTTTTCTGCGTCATGTTTGGCTACCAAAAAAAAATGAAAATTCAGTCATCAAAACGCCAAACTTTTTTCCAAATTAACTCCATAATATCGACTGAAACATGGTAAACGTTGTTTAGAATCAATCCTCAAGGTGTTTTTCACATATCTCTTCATGATATATCGTTCGTGGAAGTCTCCTCTCTCCTCTCAATCACTGGATGACTGCGTGCAGCTTGTAGATTACGCAGCAATTTCAACAAAGGACACCGGGCGGACACCTGGTAAATGTAGTCTCTTATGGCCAATCTTCCAATGATATGCCTACAAATACGTCACAATGCTGCAGACACCTTGGGGAAACGATAGAAAGGGCAGGCTCATTCCTGGCTCATTCACAGCCATATAAGGAGACATTGGAAAACAGAGCCTCAAAAATCCTGCTCATTTCCTGTTTGAAGTGTCATCTTGGTTTCGCCTGTAGCATCATTTCTGGGGCACTCACAGATAATATCTTTGCAGTTTTGGAAACGTCAGAGTTTTTTCTTTCCAAAGCTGTCAATTATATGCATAGTCGAGCATCTTTTTGTGACAAAATATTGCACTTAAAATGGGCACATTTTTTTTATCCAATAATGAAATAGCGCCCCCATAGCTTTAACAGGTTAATTTGTATTTTTGTTGGGTAGCTTAATATTAAATGACATAATCAATCAGTGGGGATAGAGCAGTTTACTATGGAGTGGGCAAGCTATAGTTGTTTACATGCATTGGACAGACAAGAGTAGGGCGTGAGATGCTAATGAAATTTTGCAGGTGAGGAGAGTATGAGAAAGGGTGGAGGAGGAGGCTTGAAGCGCTGGGCATCTTGTTATGACATGCATTATCTGAATTAAGTCCACAGAATTATACCTAGGAGGAGCGGCTCCTATGAAGGAATAAATCCAATGTGAAACGTACTATAGTATCCTTAACTAGCATTGAAAAAGTTAATCCATTATTCTCTAATTAGAAATCTCTCTCCCTAATCTCTGAATCACGCTTGTAACATCACTAGGCTACAATAGCCTATGCTTCAGTGGGGGAGGTACCCTACACACACACACACACTGGCAAAGAATTTCAGCAGTCAGGCCAGGCAGACGCTGGAATATACATTTTTGAGTGATAGTGAGAGCTTTGCATGGGCATTTTGTTGCTTCTTTTTGTGGGACTGGAAAAAAATTCCTGGAACGTAAAATAATGTTATTAACCTGTTTCCATGCTTTTAAAAGAATGGTTCAGTTTCGGTTGAGTATAGATCACTTTCATTCTTTATTCTGATTCTGTTCTTCGTAAAACATTTTTTTTAACGGATTTCGGTTCTATCTCCTGAACCGGTTCCAACCCCTGCTTGATATAAACATTTGTGTTTGTGGTTTGTTAACGACTGTGTTCGTGTTAAATTATCTTTGTGGTCATGTTTGTGTCGACCCCATTGTTTTTGGTCATGGTTGTAGTTGAGTTAAACCCACTGTCTGCGGTCCTATTTGTAGGATGTGGGGGACCATCTGTCTCTGTTCACAGCGGAGGAGGAGATCTTTGCGTTCCAGAGGACCATCTCCAGACTGACCGAGATGCAGACAGAGATGTACTGGACTCAAGGGGACCGCAGTAACACTACATACTCACAGAGAGGATCACAGTAAAGTACCCCCAAAGACCTCACAACAAATGAAGGGGATGGGTAACCAACAGCAACTTCTCTTTTAGACTGAAGTATAATATAACCAGCAAGAACACCTCATAAAACACAAACAATTGGTACAGTAGGGCTCAATCAATTATATCCCTTTAGACTGGAGTATAACGTGACAAGCTAAAACACCTCGCAACAGACAGTCAGTCAGAGAGATAGAGGACTTTTGTTTTAGCAAGTAGTCAACTGGGTGGGACTTCTTATGGGTTAGGGAAGGATCACATGATTCCATCCAGGTCACCAGGAGGGATCAGCCAATTAATTATACTTGTGAGGAAACATTTCATAACTGCAGGTGGCAGTAAATCGCCAACCTTGTATTTATACTTGTTCAAACAACCCACTCTAGGTGGCAGTGTGCACCCTTTCAGTTTTTTTTGCCAACTCATAAAAGTAATAGAAGAAGATTGACTACTTAAAAATGGAGATGCCCTCAATGGCACTCCCCATGCTGTCACAGATGCCATACTGGGACATACAACGATGCAAAGTCTATGGAACTAACCAATAAACACTCAAAATTTATTGACCTATCTCCCTCACGTACTTTAAAGGGAACTGACGGGAACAAGAGAAACTCATTCATGTCCCATATTAGTCTTCCTAAAACATACATGGAGAACAGAGGGAGGCATAGCTACTTATAAACTGGGTGGTTCGAGCAATGAATGCTGATTTGGCTGACAGCCGTGATATATCAGACCATATACCATGGGTATGACAAAACATGTATTTTTACTGCTCTAATTACATTGGTAAGCAGTTTATAATAGCAATGAGGCACCTCGGGGGTTTGTGCTATATTGCCAATATACCACAGCTGAGGCCGGTGTTCAGGCACTCCGTGTTGCATCGTACGTAAGAACAGTCCTTAGCCGTGGTATATTGGCCATATACCACACCCCCTCTGGCCTTATTGCTTAATTAGCTAATTAAGCAATAAGGGGCGACACATCATCAGTATGCGCTGAAGGGATGGAAATATGAACTGAACATCTTGGTGGATAGCTACCGCCCCCCTATGGTTGGGTTTGAACTGTGCCACTAAAAAATATAAAATGAAGTGCTGTACATGTAATTACAAAATACATAGATCAAGGAAGAAATAGCAGTGAGTATACATGAGGTATGTAGCCAGCCATCTGCCCTGTAAAAATGCTAAATGTAATGTATTTGTGCCTACTGTGTAATAAACCATGCAGTAGAATCTAAAGGTGAAGAGAAAGGTGTCTTGAGCCTTTTCAAGGATGAAACTGCAAAGGAAAAACATACATTATTACTTAACTATTTGTCTTAGGAAATGTTAGATGTGTTGGATGATTTCAGAAAGCAAAAGCTGCACACTAGTAGCTCTAACAGTGTTGTGTTCGAGACCACCTAAAGCCCGATTCAAGACCGGGAGGGGGGAAAGACTGGGAGGGGGACAAGGGGTCTGAGGCAAAAAGCCAGAGACCAGAAAAGTCCAATTCAAGACCATGATTGTAATTTTGTCAAATCACCACCATAATAAGAGTTCAAAATGTCCAGTATTTCTGGGTTCATATTTCAGAACAAGAAATGAATTCTTTAGACATTCAGAATAGTGAAAAAATGCATGCTAAAGGAGAAAATAAAGCCACTCTACAAATTGTTACTAACCCAAACAGTGGGGAACAATGGGCTTTATATGCCTTCAGAGAAGGGCTAAGGATTTCTAAAATAATGATTATAATAGTATAACAATAATAATTATATTATTATTTTCAATGATGTTCTGATTTAATCTCTTCAATTTTTGTTGGAAAGGGTTGGAGTGACAGTGGAATCAACCAATTGCATTTTGACTTAATGAGTGGAACTGTATTTACAAAAACATATGGAAACTTCTGCCTTCTTGAAGGCCAAAAGGTTACTGTGCAATAGCGAGCAGTAGTTTTCCCTAGCTAGCTTTTGTTGTTGGCTAGTTTGCAGCAGGTGTTGTCGAAGAGGATGTTGTTGCTAATTTGTTAACTTCTTGTTGGAAGTTATTCTTGAAAAGGGAGAAGCTAAATTTCAAATGATCATCTGGTGAGTGGAACTGTGTTTTTTCTTATTGCAGTGGTGTTAGCCATGTTTTTCTTATTGCAGTGGTGTTAGCCATGTTTTTTCTTATTGCAGTGGTGTTAGCCATGTTTTTTTTTATTGCAGTGGTGTTAGCCATCTCTTTGATGTGTGTGAAACATTGTTGCATTTAAAGTGGAACTGACAACATTTTAGCAACATAAAATCTTTTCATATACACCCCCAGGAAGAATGTCACTTTTTTAAAAATTTCTGACAAGCAACCACTTAGATGTGGTCATTTTCACGTTTTCATAAATTCTTTGACTGTTTGGGAATTACATATACTAATTCTATAGCAATCTAGATTGGGAAAGTGGTGGCGCGTTTGGACATTTAATAGACACTGCAGTGAATAAAACATCTGTCGTCCAGGACCAGTCTACACCGACCAGTGCGCTATAGCAAATCTAGGCTACAGTAGGCCTTTATACAAACAAGTCATTTGCTACACGGGCCTCCCATCATTCACTTTGAACCTTACTGTGTGTTTACAGGCAGTAGCAACAGCACGACTTTACACCATTGGAAACCATTCACCAAAAGACACAACATTCATTTAAATGATTTCTGCAAATATCTAAAGACCACGGGAGTCCTCTTACATTTGGGAACTTTACAGTTCTATTGATAAAACAACCATGGTAAGGTAGGCTATCTTTCCCTCAGTTATGCACATCAACAACAACAATAACTAATGCTAGCCAGAGCAAGATTCACTAAAATCTAACAAAGGACATGAGATAAATCCCCTCAAACTTTTTCAGCTAGTTGGCCATCAAAATTGCACTGATAAACGATAGAGATTTGTAGCCTCCTCGTCCTTCTGCAGCTTGCCTGCCAATGCATGCTTATCCCAACCAAGCACCCAAGCTAACTGGCTAAAGTTGACTAGCTTCCTAGCTAGCTACTTCCAGACACAAATGAGAGAACACCTCACTCTAACCATTTTACTAGCCGTAGCAGAGCTGGTTAGGTTGTTTACATGTTATCTAGAGCGTTTTTGACAAACTATTACTTTTTTTGTCTACGTTTACTGACACCGGTTGTATTCCGCGGGTGTTGCGTGTTCATGAATTCATCAGTTGCTCTGGCACACTCAGATGAGAGTGTTCTGAAATTGGAGTAGAGAGCCAGAGTGAATTTGTGAACACAAAAGAGATATGCTAACTGGATAACAGTAGTTCAGGTCCTTGCTAACTAACCAAATGACACCTGAATCTCCAGATGTGTATAGCCACCGAATAACAATATGAGGGGAAAAAGTCAGTCATTCACCCACTCCTCCAATGGCATGACTTCTATCTAGCTAACGTTAGGTTCCTGTGTTTTTAGCTTGCTACATAAATAGATAAGCTTGCCTATTAGCCACGTTATGACTGACTTGTGATCATTTCCCTTGCTAATTTGATTGTATTGACATTTCCAGCTTTAGTTACATTTGTCCGTTTTTGGAACAGTGCAACCCGAATGGAGGCAGCAAACAATGTAGCAGGCCAGCTGGGATTTACAACCTGATAGTAATATTTTTTTGGACTCCAAAGAAATGTATTGGTGAATTATATTAATCATGCATTGAATGGCATCCATCTATTTAGACAACAATGTCTTAGTGTACATCATGGAACGTTGAGTCACATAGAACCTATGTTTAAAACCTCTCATAAAGTTGGTTTTGTAGCATACACTGGGAATTTGATATTTTGGGCTGATATTATGATTGTTTGTTTCATATCTGCAAAGTAGTTAAAACGCTGTCAGTTCCACCTTAAACTTTAGGTCGCTGGTTACTTTGCGTGCTAAATGTGAAATGTTTTTTGCACTGAGAAGTAATAGTTGTACATTTCGATTGGGAAATACTGTTTTTGTATTCTTATGAATGGGACCTACTGGCTCATTATGTCAGAGTTTATAGACTGCTGATCCTTTAACATCATGCTGTGTGTCACTGCTGTCTTTCCATCGGCCCTATGCAGTGGTGTAGTGGTGCCTAGAGAAGTGGGTATACTGTAATTTTGCCAAAAGGTTCCCAAACAGCCCACCCAGCGAAGGCAAGGCACCCTGTGTGAAAAAAACAATGTTTTCCTATGGTTTGTATGAGTTTTCCTATAGATTTTTCAAATGTTCACTCTCAAAATCCCACTACAGAAATGTGATGGTCTAAGTCCACAACAATGCTTAAACCACATCTGTTGGGTGGATCTGTTAGGGCCTTGCTCCCCAGGGGGTGGGCCTCTGTCCACCCAGGCCCATCCATGTCTATGCCCCTGATGCAAACAGCACATGATGACAAATGCGCATCACAAATAGCCTACTAACCAACACTTCGGACTAAAGGGAAGGGATTAAGAAGCGGATATAGGCAATGCCCACTGAATAATGCCCACTGACAACAAAGTGGGTATATGGCGTATACCTGCGTATAGCCTCCACTACACCACTGGCCCTTTTTTGTGTTTTACAAAAAGTGCACTGTCCTACATGAGTGCGCTGGTATTATGGTTGCTGTCCTTTCAGAATCACCAACCTGTCACACACTGAAGGCCTATTAGGTTCACCACTGAAGGCCTAGGTCCAATAGGTTCACCACGGTACTAACCTGTCACACACTGAAGGCCTAGGTCCAATAGGTTCACCACTGAAGGCCTAGGTCCAATAGGTTCACCACTGTACTAACCTGTCACACACTGAGGGCCTAGGTCCAATAGGTTCACCACTGAAGACCTAGGTCCAATAGGTTCACACACTGAGGGCCTAGGTCCAATACGTTCACCACTGAAGGCCTAGGTCCAATAGGTTCACACACTGAAGGCCTAGGTCCAATGGGTTAACCACTGAATGCCTGGGTCCAATAGGTTCACCACTGTACTAACCTGTCACACACTGAGGGTCTAGGCCCAATAGGTTCACCACTGAAGGCCTAGGTCCAATGCGTTCACCACTGAAGGCCTAGGTCCAATAGGTTCACCACTCAAGGCCTAGGTCCAATAGGTTCACCACTGTACTAACCTGTCACACACTGAGGGCCTAGGTCCAATACGTTCACCACTGAAGGCCTAGGTCCAATAGGTTCACCACTGAATGCCTAGGTCCAACAGGTTCACCACTGAATGCCTAGGTCCAATAGGTTCACCACTGAATGCCTAGGTCCAATGGGTTCACCACTGAAGGCCTAGGTCCAATAGGTTCACCACTGTACTAACCTGTCACACACTGAGGGCCTAGGTCCAATAGGTTCACCACTGAAGGCCTAGGTCCAATAGGTTCACCACTGAAGGCCTAGGTCCAATAGGTTCACCACTGAAGACCTAGGTTCAATAGGTTCACCACTGAAGGCCCAGGTCCAATAGGTTCACCATTGAATGCCTAGATCCAATAGGTCCACCACTGAATGCCTAGATCCAATAGGTTCACCACTGAAGGCCTAGGTCCAATGGGTTCACCACTGTACTAACCTGTCACACTGAATGCCTATAGGTTGAATGCCCAGTCATACTCATATCTCAGACATAAATTACTGCAATTTAAGACCATCCATAGAATGTACTATATGCCAGTGAAACTGAATATCATGCACACAGAAATGTAATTATTCTGATGGATGTGTAAAACACAAAAGGGAACATATTAGCATACGGTATGGTCTTGTGAAGGCTGGCTGAATTCTGGATAAGAGTATGTTATTTTATCTCAGCATGTCTACAGATTCTCCCTTCTCCCTGTTTTTGTCTGCTTGGAAATGTTGATTACTGGAGACTGAAAACACTGACCAAGCATTTATAGCAGCTAAGAAATGCATTGCCATTAATTGGAAGGTTGGTTATCCTCCCACAATGTCAAGTTATGTATCACTAGATTTGATTTATTACAAGGTGAAGGGTATACTCTGCAACTTTCATAAGGTCCGTGTGTGTTATATGGAATACAGTACGACAAAAGGAGTCTGTATTGAAAACATGCTCACATCAGGGGAGATAACTATTTAGGCAATCCCTAGCTGCTGGGCTGCTCAGTCCTGGCCCTGGTGGTCTGCCATCCTGTTGGTTGTCACTCTGGCCTTGGCTGAACACACCTGAAAACGATAATTAATGTTTCACTAAGATCCTAAAGCTGAGTGGGGTGTGATTTTTAATTTAACCCTTATTTTACGAAGTAAGTTGACTGAGAACACATTTTCATTTACATTAACAACCTGGGGAAAAGTTACAGGGGAGAGGAGGGGGATAATGAGTCAATTGTAAACTGGGGATGATTAGGTAACTGTGATGGCATAAGGTACAGAATGGGAATTTAGCCAGAACACCAGGGTTAACACCCCTACTCTTACAATAAGTGCCATGAGATCTTTTAGTGACCACAAAGAGTCAGGACACCCATTTAATGTCCCATCTGAAAGACAGCACCCCACACAGGGCAATCTCCCCAATCACTGCCCTGGGGCATTGGGATTTTTTTTTTGACTAGAGGAAAGGGTGCCTCCTACTGGCCCTCCAACACCACTTCCAGCAGCATCTGGTCTCCCATCTAGGGATTGACCAGGACCAACCCTGCTCAGCTTCAGAAGCAAGCCAGCAGTGGGATATGCTGCTGGCCTAAGTGGCACCACTGACTACAACACTGAGCTCAGATGCAATATTTTATTCACCATTGTGTGTTGGATATATATTGATTGTGTTAGATGCCACAGTCTATTCAAATGGTCAAACAGGTTACTGCCGGTATGGCTTCAACACAGAGCTGAAGCAAAAAACCCACTGAAACACTGAGCTGATGTTTAACGTTTTACCACAAGATGGCAACAAAGGGTAAGTGATGACCAAGAGGTTTGTTATTATTGCTTCTAATGACGTCATCCAGTTTTAGTTTTTTTTATTTAACTAGGCAAGTCAGTTAAGAACAAATTCTTATTTACAATGACGGATTAACCCAGCCAAACCCTAACCCAGACGACACTGGGCCAATTCTGCACAACCCTATGGGACTCCCAATCATGGCCAGTTGTAATACAGCCTGGAATCAAACCAGGGTCTGTAGTGACACCTCTAGCACTGAGATGCAGTGCCTTAGACTGCTGCGACATGGGAGCCCAAAATAATGCGACGATACAATGATGTTATCTCTGTCATTCTCCATGGTAGGCCTCTGCAGTAGACCTGTGACCCCTATAACACACTGCAACAAGAGCAAGCGAACTAACGGCTCCCTACTGTGCAGACAACTATCCTGTTGATGTGTTAGCTCTTTTAGGGACACTGAATGGAAGTCTTTGCTGAGCTGAAGTAACAGGACACATCACATAGATTAGATATACTATCTCTTACCAGCTCTCTGGTAAGTATCAAAACGCCACTGGACGTGTGTGTGTGTCAGTTTGTTAGCTGTAAGTTCCAGTCTATTCCACCCATAGAGATAGATATAGAGCTCTAGTGTCCAAAAGCCTGTTTTAGCATGGACAGTGCCATTGAACACTTTCACCATTTGGAAGTAGTCACCTGTGTGGGACTTCCTATGGGTTAGGGAAGGATCACATGATTCCATCCAGGTCACCAGGAGGGATCAGCCAATTAATTATACTTGTGAGGAAACATTTCATAACTGCAGGTGGCAGTAAATCGCCAACCTTGTATTTATACCTGTTCAAACAACACACTCTAGGTGGCAGTGTGCACACTTTCAGTTTGTTTACGACTCAGAAGAAGTAGAAGAAGAACATTTGTGTCACGCCCTGGTCGAAGTATTTTGTGTTTATCTTCATGTTTGGGTCAGGCCAGGGTGTGGCATGGGGTTTTTGTATTGTGGTGTGTTTTGTCTTGGGGTTTTGGTATGTATTGGGATTGTAGCTAGTGGGGTGATCTAGCAAAGTCTATGGCTGTCTGGAGTGGTTCTCAATCAGAGGCAGGTGTTTATCGTTGTCTCTGATTGGGAACCATATTTAGGCAGCCATATTCTTTGGTTGTTTTGTGGGTGATTGTCCTTAGTGTCTTTGTTCCTGTCTATGTGTTAGTTGACACAAGTATAGGCTGTTTCGGTTTTCGTTACGTTTATTGTTTTATAGTGTTTGTATTGATTCGTGTTTACGTTTGTTTGATTAAACATGGATCGCAATCTACACGCTGCATTTTGGTCCGATCCTTGTTCCACCTCTTCGTCAGAGGAGGAGATAGAAGAGAGCCGTTACAATTTGACTACTTAAAAATGGAGATGGCGTCAATGGCGCTGTCCATGCTGTCACAGACGACATAATGGGGCAGACACAATGACGTGATGTCTATCGAAGTCTATGATTCCACCATAACTCTCCATTAATGGAAAATCAATCACGGTCTATTCCGAGGGTTCTAATCCAATCAGAGCATTACGCTGTTTGGGAAAACATCAGACACAAACAGAGATGGCCACCCTCCTTTGTGTACATCTTAATTGGATGATTCACGCTGGCACAGAGGGGTGGCCACAGTCCTCTGGTCCTGTGAGCAGGGATCCTGGCCAGTACACAACATTACACTAGCCACTGACTGGTTGTGGTAGGGGACATGATAAAGAGGTGGATGGCACATAGGGGTGGAGGTAGGGTTTGAGAGAGGGGTTCGGGGGGTTGGAGAGTGAAGTGATCAATATGTGAGGAAGGGGACAGTTTGGAAGCTTTGAGGGTCAGATTATTTGTAGTTACAACTGGATGGTTTTGTGGTCCGGCCCCTCTAATGGGAGCCTATTGGTTCAATAATATAATTAGTGTCACAAGGAAGGTAATGACACAAACAATATTTCAGGTCATCATCGGCATTTGAGGGGTAATGAAGTGTTAGGAACAGTGTGTTCTGGGTGGGGGTGGAGGAGAGAGAGTCACTAATATATCTGATTGAAGTACGTAGGACCCATAGAGTTAGAGGGTTCTAGATGGATAAAACCTGTTTTGGCATGGACATTGCCATTGAGGGTTCCCACCATTTTAAAGTAGTCAACTGGGTGGGACATCCTATGGGTTAAGGAAGGATCACATGATTCCATCCAGGTCACCAGGAAGGATCAGCCAATGAATTATACCTGTGAGAAAACACTAGGTGGCAGTATGCACCCTTTCAGTTTGTTTGCCAACTCATAGAAGTAGTCAAATGAAATGGACTACTTCAGAATGGAGATTACACACACAGATGCCATTTTATGTTTACCTTTATTTAACTAGGCAAGTCAGTTAAGAACAAATTCTTACAATGACGGCCTACACCGGCCAAACCCGGACGACACTGGCCCAATTGTGAGCCGCTCTATGGGACTCCCAATCACGACTGGTTGTGATACAGCCTGAATTTGAACCAGTGTCTGTAGTGACGCCTCAAGCACTGAAATGCAGTGCCTTAGACCGCTGTACCACTCGGGAGCCCAAAATAATGCGACGATACAATGATGTTATCTCTATCATTCTCCATGGTAGGCCTCTGCAGTAGACCTGTGACCCCTATAACACACTGCAACAAGAGCAAGCGAATGAATGGCTCCCTACTGTGCAGACAACTATCCTGTTGATGTGTTCACTCTTTTAGGGACACTGAATGGAAGTCTTTGCTGAGCTGGTTCCTGTGATGTGGTGAGTGACATCAGAGTTCACAGCAGGTGGGGATAGATTAAAGTGACAGGAGCACTTCAAACAGCTATACATGTTCTTGGCCTGAAATGACACATCTGACAATGCTGTGGTGTGATCATTATAAATATACCCCTGAAGGATGACACTGTTTTCAATTCAAGCAGCAAGACTACCTGTCACACCTTTTCTCTCGCTCAGTGCTCTCTCTCTTTTACACTGTCCTCTTACAGAAGCATTCATTCATCCACCTCCTGTGTCCCTTTCCTCTCTCTGATGCCTAAAAACATTGTGCCAAGTTAGGTCGGGCCATTTCAGACTGTTAGGAGCTCCAGGTGATTGGTACAGCCTTAGGACCTAGGTGACATCACCCCGCAGTTAACCCTCCACTGCAGCAGCTATTCACAGGCACCAAACTGCTGGATCAGCCATTCCTCTTTATATAGTTGGGACAGGAGGAACAAAGAGGGACTGTGTGTGTGTGTTCTTGTGTTCGTTTTGTATGCATGTGTATCTATTTCCTTTGTGATCATAATAAATGAAATAGTGTGGATGTTTTCCATGTGAAATTCAAAGCCATAACTACACAAGTAATGCCTTGCAGGATGTGTGCGTGTTTTCTCTGAACTATTATATCGTATCGTATTTATCCAGTCATAATAAATACCAACCGTTCCAAGAATTCATTGATGAAAACAGCGCAGTTCGCACAGGTGGAACACGATCATTTCTGTACAGATTACAGAAATCGAGACCGCGTGTCCCTGCAAGGTGGACCGGCAATTTACACAACATCTTCTCTGGAACAAAGACGTATGTAGGCTGGCTACTGCTGATATTTCCGTACAGACAAGGAGGGAGGTGGTGGGGGAGGGAGATCACTCCGAAGCATCACTTTACAGAATGGAGAACTGTATAGGATTTATACCCTTATCTCTTGATTATAACTGGAATGACGTCATATGTTTGAAGGGGGCGTGTTCTGCGCGCGCTGTCGAGATTGATTGGCACCCATGCTCACGGATTAAAGGGACAAGTGATAGACTTTTTAAAATTACTCAACTTGACTGAGAGACTTTCATTGACATATTTGATAGAATGCATGACATGTGCATGTCATGAACGAAGTTTAATACCCAACACAAGGAATATAAACACACCTGCTGATATTTGCCTATGTTGTTACACATGTGTATGTCAGTTGTTAAATTGTAATAGTGTGCTACAGATGAAGTGGCAGCAATAATATATGTCAACAATATGTATAAATGATTGTCCTAATGTAGCCTGTGTCATTAGCTTATGAATTGTAAACATTTCCAGAAGGAGCAATACAATTACTTGGAATTAAATATGAATGTCCTCTGTCCAACTTTGAATATTCTTTGTGTTCTTATCGGTGTAAAATAATATTTTGACGATCTGTCTGTCTATTTCTGTATCCTTCCACACACTGCTTGCCTTGACATGCCTGTGCGCCCCAACTGGAGGTTAGTGACGTCTTGATTGGGGAGAATGGGCTCGTGGTAATGGCTGGAGCGGCATTGGAATTGGTGGAATGGTATCAAATATCATACATGGTTTCCATGTGTTTGATGCCATTCCATTTGCTCCGTTCCAGCCGTTTTTATGAACCGTCCTCCCCTCAGCAGCCTCCACTGCTTTAGTGCACACATGCTGTAGACTGCTTAGGAGCAGTGTCTCTTTAAAGGGCGATCTCGTATACTGAATCCAGGGGGCTTGCCTTTTCAGTGGGGGTGGCAACGTTACTAGCCTATTGCTGCTGTTGCTGTATAACTTCGAGCTTGTTGAGGGCTGTCTTAAGACGGAATATGCTAAGCAGATAGGTTAGTGTTTATGTGTGCTGCTGGAGAGATAGGCTACTGTAACTGAGAGTGAGGTGGCGTTTCGTTTTCCATACCAACTGTGCTGCGTGGTCAGTAGAGGCGACGTTGAATAGACAGATATAATTTTCGGTTATTCCTTTCCTTTTCGTTTTTCTGTCGACACTGACAACAAACGCAGGTTTCCTGTGTGCAGTCTGGTAGTAGAAAGGACTTGGAAGCGAAAGGGAGTTTGTTCAAATGGCAGAAATGACAATTGGAATAGAACTATGCGGTAATTAATCGCTGGTGTTGCAGCCATCTAATTCACCATAGCGCGGTTATCCGTGGCAGCCCTGAACGTAGAGGGGGCTGCACTGTGTCCTGGCCACAGCTTCACTTTCACGGTGGCAATAGGTGTATTCAGTTATTTTGGATCAGTGCGGGATTTGATCTTGAACGTGCAAGGAAGGAACGCGTAACCGCTTATTGATGAACGAACCCGTGGTACACCGTTTATAATTTACTCGTGAACCGAACTGTACACACTATACTGTTATTATTACAATTTCTCCAGTCGAGGAGAAATACTATGAATATGCAGCAACCCGTTTTGAACTGTTGCGATTGTCAAACGTGAAGTAGCTGTGGCTTGCTTTTTGAGCCAAGGAGAATAGCCATAGTTTACCAGTTATGGTGTTAATACATTTATAATAGTCCACGACATTCTACGTTTTAAATCCACCCTGAACAGCATATTGGTGCTCTTTTTTAATACGGAGGATTTAATTTATAATTTCGCGCTGAGTTTGCAGTGACCCTTGGGGACTGCTGGTCTGGAATAGCAACAAAGGACGGGGGCGTGCATTCATGGAATGCAACTTTGACAGCTCTCCACTACTTATCTACTGACTTTATCAGCGGGCAACGGGGACGAACTAGTAATTGAAGGAGAGATGGCCGAGACCCCAACTCCCAGTCCTCTCCATGAGTTGGACGTGGCCATAGACCCAGACTTCGAGCCACAAAAACGGCCAAGATCGTGCACCTGGCCGTTGCCCCGACCCGAGTCCAATGCGGGGAAACCAGAAAGCAACGACACTGACATTATACCCGAAGAAGAGGATGATGAAGAGGAACAACATGCCACTTCCATGGCCATCAACGTCAATGGCACCAGCGTGGGAGCAGACCACCAGAACAGCAACAGCCCTACGGCCGAAGGACTGCTGTCTGGACAGGAGAACGGAGGCTCCCCGCTCTCCTCCCACTCCCCCACGACCACTTCGGGCGCACTCGGTACCAGCGGCCCGGGTTCGCAGACTCAACGGAAGTCTTCGTCGCGCAGGAACGCGTGGGGGAATCTATCATATGCTGACCTGATTACCAAAGCCATAGAGAGCACGCCGGACAAGAGATTGACTCTGTCTCAGATTTATGACTGGATGGTGAGATGTGTGCCGTACTTCAAAGACAAAGGCGACAGCAACAGTTCGGCTGGGTGGAAGGTAAGCGACAAAACGCTCTCCTCCTCTCTTCTACCCCACCCTCATTCAATCCCCCCACCTCCCACCCACTATAATCAAAACTACAACAATAACAAGAAACACATGGGTCTTGAAAATGTGTACTTCTGGATGTTCCCTTTGTTTATAAACACACACACACACATACACACATTCTCTCCCTCTTTTGGAATTAGGCATGACTCAACTTCGAGTGTAGCCTATCTATACTGTCACGTGGAGTGGGACACACACACACACACAAATGGTCAACTTTGTAGCAGCCAGTCAGTCTATAGGCCTACTCTGTAACCTATTTAGAATGACTATGCCAAAATATTGATACAATTACATAAATCATAGAATGTACAGTCCTACAATTAATCCCAACTTCAGAGTAAAGAACAAACATTGCTGGTCGCCAGAAGTGGTTCAACTGTCAGATCAGAATGAGCTATTTATGCGCTCTACAAGTGAATGTAGGCCTATCAGGGCAGTCCCTGTGTAAAGTCCTATATTTGTTATGTAGGCCTAAACCTCAGGAATTAGCATATCTCTTGGGTCAGGTAGGATACTGTACTGCCAATGTTGTTCATAATGCAGTTGGGGAATTACATAACGACTTGGGATGCCGCCAGGTCGGGTGAACAGCCGGGAGTAAGACTACCTTCAAAGGGAATGTAACCCCTAACCCTCGCCAGGAACGAGGCATAGGACATATGGGCCCCAGGCCTGGGGAGAGAGTGAGGGGGTGTGTGGGGCTAAAGAGCATAGGTCACGGATCGGATCTCACTGCGTCAGGGCCCCGGCCCTGCGGACTTGTCTCGTTGGCCGAAAAGGCCATCAGTTATCAGGCGGGGATGAGTTATCTGTGCTCCTGTGGCGGTTGGGTGGGCTGCTGAAACATGCGCTGTAGGGGAGGGACCAGACAGGCTGTGTTCATTTGCCACCCTGCGGGGCTGATGGCCAAGGAATTTGGGGCATGGATGGTCAGGCGGGTGGGGTGCTCATGTTTCAGTGCCTGATAAAAAAATATGGAAAAGGCAGGATGCCGGAGCATAGATGTTGTTACCACATTCCCATGGCTATGCCTTTTATAGTTCTGTCATTACACGTTTTGATCACAGACTCCAGCTGTTGCAGCTTTTGAAATGTTTTGATGTGTCGATTAGCTTTTAAGGGGGGATCTGTGTTAATCTGACCTGTTCATTTTAGAATAGCCTATAGTAGCCCACAGAAAACACAGCCAATGACAGCCACAATTTATGACAGAGAGCTCTTGGCCTGCTATAACCAGCGTTCGCTAAGCGCCACAAAGTCCCACAGGCGCGTTCCCGAGTTCTTAGGAGCAGGCAAGCTATATCAGGCCAATGCAATAAGACAACCAACGCCACCAGCTTTAAGGTATCAACATGGCATGGCTACTGACAACCAATGAAACCAGAGAAGAGCTTTAGTGGCAGGTGTTCACAAGGCCCTATAGCAACCGTGGTGTTCTCACAGACCTGCTTTCAGTTTGTGATTTCACTCTCAGAAACTCTTGGGTTTCAGGACAGGGTGGTTAGTTTGTCAGCTTAGGTTTCATACATGTGCAGTGGGAAAGCTGGCTTTGTTGAGTAGATTTGCTCAGCAAATCCTAGTAATCCCTGTGGGTTCCTCTCCTCTCACTGACTGACCTCACCCAGGACGCTCTGGGTCACCTCTTATGACCTGCTCTTGACACATGCCTATGCCTAGCACCACAAAACATAGCTGCATTATATAGATATCCAATCAATCACAATCATAATACATCTTCAGTTTAGCGCAATCAAGAGTGAGTGAAATGTGTGCAATCAAGAGTGCTGTTGAAATGTGTGCTAAGAGTAGCTGTGGTATGAGAGAGAGAGACCAAAATAGGACCTCTAGTGCAGTTAAGCTTGTGTGTGTGTATACCTTTCTCTGTGTGTGCGTATTCCTTTGTGTGTGTGGTTAAGTTGTCTGTGTGTACCTCTGTGCGTGTTAGCACCTCAGTGTGTGGTTAGGGAGTGTGTGTTCCTGGGGCTGCTCCAGTGAACTTTGGGCCTCTGTGTTAATTAATCCTGATGCTACAGGCAGCTCAGCTCAGAGTCCAGCCCCCCTTGACAGCTGCAGAACAGAGCCCAAGTCTCAGGCTCAGTTATGTCACTGACGATGCAGGGATGTAAATACACACACACACACACACACACACACACACACACACACACACACACACACACACACACACACACACACACACACACACACACACACACACACACACAGTGTTGTTTAATAAACACACGCATGAAGACTCACATATACACATAAATGTACATAAGGAAATCCTCCCAATCTTGCTGTTGTTACATGGGTACTGTGTAGAACATTCCAGAACACACAGACAGGCACAGACGCATCTGTTCATTATCTTTAACACACCTCACACACACTCACCCAGTCTCCCCTTTCAAGGATGAGTTTGTGTGTGTAGAGAATCATTATTTTATGAGAAATGTAACTATAATTAATTCTTTCATTTGTTCAAATTCATTTATTACTGTGTTATTACATTATATTAGACTGTTATTACACTATATTAGACTGCTATTACAGTACATTAGACTTCCCCAGGCCCCAGGTAGCAACTGTCTGCCTTTTGTCTCTGTTTAGCAATGTTTTAGATTTGTCCCTGTCTACCACCAGCACCTCCATCCCTCCCCTCCCCTCCCCTCCCGTGTCTGTCTTTGACCGCAGCCCTGCCCAACTCCAACACTCCCCTCCCTTGTCTGTCCTTGACCGCAGCCCTGCCCACCTCCAACACTCCCCTCCCTTGTCTGTCCTTGACCGCAGAACCTGCCCACCTCCAACACTCCCCTCCCTTGTCTGTACTTGACCGCAGCCCTGCCCACCTCCAACACTCCCCTCCCTTGTCTGTCCTTGACCGCACCCCTGCCCACCTCTAACACTCCCCTCCCTTGTCTGTCCTTGACCGCAGCCCTGCCCACCTCCAACACTCCCCTCCCTTGTCTGTCCTTGACCGCAGCCCTGCCCACCTCCAACACTCCCTCCCTTGTCTGTCCTTGACCGCAGAACCTGCCCACCTCCAACACTCCCCTCCCTTGTCTGTACTTGACCGCAGCCCTGCCCACCTCCAACACTCCCCTCCCTTGTCTGTACTTGACCGCAGCCCTGCCCACCTCCAACACTCCCCTCCCTTGTCTGTCCTTGACCGCACCCCTGCCCACCTCCAACACTCCCCTCCCTTGTCTGTCCTTGACCGCAGCCCTGCCCACCTCCAACACTCCCCTCCCTTGTCTGTCCTTGACCGCAGAACCTGCCCACCTCCAACACTCCCCTCCCTTGTCTGTCCTTGACCGCAGCCCTGCCCACCTCCAACACTCCCCTCCCTTGTCTGTCCTTGACCGCAGAACCTGCCCACCTCCAACCCCCATTTGGTCCGAGGCCGTATATGAAACTGTCACCTTATAAACCAGCAGAGATAGATTGTGATGATCATCTGCATGATGAATGTGTTGATTCACCAGTCTGACAATGATTAGTGGTCTTATCAAGACGGAGGAGGAGGAGGACACTGGGGGGAGAGCGGGATAGAGGGAGGGAGAGAAAGAAAGAAGTGGGCGAACAAATCCATTAAATCAAATCAAATTTGATTTGTTACATGCTCCGTAAACAACGGGTGTAGAATAACAGAATAACGCTTACTTATGGGACCTTCCCAACAATGCAGAGAGAAAAATAAGATAAATAGTAGAAAAAGAATAATGCAAGGAATAAATACACAATGAGTAACGATAACTTGGCTGTATACACGGGGTAACCGTACTGAGTCCATGTGCAGGGTAGATATCCACACTGGACTTTAAAAACTGGAAACCACATATCCTGAGGCCACATCTATTGTAGCTGGGGATTTTAACAGGGTAGATATCTACACTGGACTTTAAAACTGGAAACCACATATCCCGAGGCTGCATTTATTGTAACTGGGGATTTTCACAAAGCAAGTTTGAGGAAAACGCTACTGAAGTTCTATCAACACATTGACTGTAGTACTCACGCTGGGAAAACACTCGACCACTGCTATTCTCTCTTCCAGGATGCCATCAAGGCCCTCCCCCGCCCTCCTTTCGGCAAATCAAATCACAACTCCATTTTGCTCCTCCCTTCCTATAGGCAGAAACTCAAACAGGAAGTACCCGTGCTAAGGTCTATTCAATGCTGGTCTGACCAATCGGAATCCGTGCTTCAAGATTGTTTTGATCACGCGGACTGGGATATGTTCCGGGTTGCCTCGGATAACAACATTGATGTATACACGGACACGGTGACTGAGTTCATCAGGAAGTGTATAGGGGATGTTGTTCCATAGA